>NW_008239324.1:1218564-1220955 GCF_000691975.1 Corvus brachyrhynchos | reverse complement strand
TGCTGAAAGATGCTGAGGGAGAGCTGGTGGATCCTGCCCTCTCCCTGTCTCTCCTCTCTTTCCCCCGGGACTGTCAGTGTGGTCCTGGAAGAGGAGGGGAGAGGGAAGGGGGAAGGGCTTAGAAATAATCTCTCCAGCATCCGTCCGTGTATCCAGCAGGCAGCAGGCAGCAACTGGGGAAGAACATGGAGTACAAGTCCCCGGCTAATGAGGTTTAATAATCAGTAAATTCTGGCAAATCTACTTAATAAAACAATTTCAGTGTCTATTAACTCCTTCCATCATAGTCATGCTACAGTCGCTTGGTCTAGAGAAACCACTTAAATACCTCAGCAGCAGTTTCCATGCCCTGCACCCCTCTTGAAACTGGGATTTGCTCTTTAATATCCCTAGATGGAAAGGGGAGTTTGTAGGGTGCTGTGCCTCAGCATTCCTTTGGCTATTAGGGAGGTGCTTTCCTCCCGTAAACGAAAGGACCTCTGGCTTGTAAAGCACAGGTGCTGAACACTCTCTTCTCCAGATCTGCAGTGCTTTTCCAACAGCCAAGAACTTTTTCCTTTCTTCTTACCAGATGATGGGAAATCAAACCTTATTGTTTTCTTGCTTTGCTCATGCACGGCTGCAAGGGACTGAGTTGCTGTAATGCTTTTGGGTTCTGCGATGGGGATGACACAGATTTCACACAAATTCTGCTTGCTTGTCCTCGGTCAGAGGGTCCAGGAAAGCTGGGTCTGGTTCTATTGACAAATATTCTCTGTGGGGCTCCCCAGTCAGTACCTTAGCTGGCACCCAGTGTGGCTGAAGGCTCTGAGGTGAATCCTGCTCCCAGAGACCTGTGTGAATCTGTGGGATTTACGTGGGAGTGTGAAGGTCACCAGGAGAAGTGGGATGGGGACAAAGTGCTCCTCACCCCTGTGATGTGTGCAGGGCTGGTGAACCCCTAAGCTGCTGCTCCTCAGCTCTTTACCAGGGCTGAGCAAGGCTATGGCACAGCCTGGGACGGGAAGCCTTTGCTAATTGGACTTTTGGCGCACATCTCTCTTGGCCCACGTGGTGCCCAGAAGATTAACTTCTTATCAGGCTGCACCACTGGGGTTTTCACTCAAGCCCTAATTATGCCATCCACAGAGAAAGACCAGAGACATGCCTGAAGGCTACAGAGTTCTGGGAGCACAGCTCGGAATCACTTAAATCCCACCACCGTTGTGCAGGATGCAGCTTGCTCTGCCCATCAGTCTTTCCTATGGATTATTTCTGCGAGGAAAAAGCAAACCTGTTCTAATTAACTTTGGATGGATTGTTGCACAAAAGGATGAAACCAATTAGCATTTCCTCCTTACCTTGTGAAGCCCTTGCGTGGTGTTGTTAAAGGTTATTTTTCTGAAACCAGCTGGCAAGAAAGTGAATAAATCCAAAGCTATGAATAAATGCTGTGTGCAATTGAGTGATTTAAGTGCTACACGTATTTATCAAGAAATACATGTATTTTAAGACTTCCATTCCAATAGTGGGTACTCTAATGGTTGCTTTATTGGGATCTGCAGCTGTGTCTGTAGCTAGACCAGGACCTCATTGCTGTCTAGAATCACTCAAATATCTGTCAGACAGAGACAGAGAATGGATAGAAATGGTTCTATTGGAATTTTATTAATGGGAGATGAAGGCACACAAAAGAGAAATACCTAATTTGTTGTCTGAGGAAGTCAGGCCCTGAGCCCAGCCCTGAAGGACTCAAACATGCTCCTCACCCCAAAGCTGTCCTTCTGGCCTGGCCAGGCTCTGCTTCTGCTCTCCTGGACCCTGCTGCCACATCTGTGGGAGATCCTGCTCAGCACTGATATCTGTCCCCCGGTGGGAAAGGCAAATTCCTGGCTCAGTTCTAACATCTGCTGATGTGGTTTTTTCACTTTTTTTTGGCAATTTTCATAACTACTGCTGTAGATTTCCTGTTAAATTCTCTTTGCCCTTTTCAATATGAAGTTCATAATCCTTAATTTTTTTCTCTGTTCCCTGTTTGCCTTACAATTTGGAATTGCTCTCTCCTTGCTCTTTAGCCATCTGGTTATATCAACTCCTTGCACACCCTTTGTGCCTTAAATGCAGTTTCCATATGCTTCACTGGTTTGCTGGCACGATGACATTCCTTTCTCTCCTTGTTTTTCCCCTCCTTTGCTAGTTTTGCCATTCTCCTGTGATTTGGTTTGGTCCTTCCTCTCTCACCCTGTTGTACAACAAGGACAAGGTGCTGCTGCTGAGGAAGCAGCAGAAGGAGGTGCTTGCGCAGCTGGCTGGAAGCCTCGTGGCTGTGATGGTGCAGCTCAAGTCCTGTCCCTGTGACACGCACAGGAGAAGCTGGCAGAGTTATCCTTTGAAGTGAGCATGTTTTCCCTA
>NW_008239324.1:1194383-1218554 GCF_000691975.1 Corvus brachyrhynchos | reverse complement strand
AGCTCAGTAAAGAAAACATTCCCAGGACTTTTATTCAGGGATTGATAAGCGTTGATGCTGTAGGGGATGGGAAAGCTGGTGGCGTTCACCGTCGCTTGCTGACCTGTGATTTCATCTCTCCTATTTTGTTCTCTGCAGTTATGCCAGAATCCTGTGTAAAGAGCAGATACATACACAATACAGAGATACTTTTCTTGTTTTTCCACAGAGCACATAATAAAACTGTAGAATGCATGGACACATGCTCTTGCAGTGGCCAAAAATGTAAAGTATTTAGAAAAGAACAGAGAAATTTAGGCAGCAAAGGTTCCCCAGGAAGATGTGGCACAGAAAGTCAGTAACCTACCTATTTCTGGGCAGCAGGGAGATGTTTTACCACAATGTGGATGCTTTTCCTGTTCTTTTTTCCCCAAGATTCTTGATAGATGATGTACATGGGGGCTGCTGGTGTGACCTTGTGGGGATGTATCTGTGCTGAGGCACCTGAGGGTGGCCTGGGCTCTCTTAGGTTGGTGTTGCATCTTTGGGTTGATCATGCAATACTTACCTGACAATATTTCTATATCAGAAGAGCCAAAAAGATCTGAATTTTCTGGTTCTATCCATATGTGCATGTAGAGATATTCCAGACTGATGGTGTCTGTATATAATGGGCGATCTCACTCGGAAATGCTTCCAGCCTCCCAATCATTCTGCAGGGAGCAGTTTGTAATTTAATAAAGGCACTGCTGTCAATCCTCCTCCCTCCCCAAACAGGCTTTTTGTAATGCTTAAATATAATACCAAGATAATTGCTTTGCCTGGCATCTCTAACACAAGATGCATTTCAGGCTTTTAAAGTCAGGGGGAAAACAAAAGTGTAAATCAAAATAAATATTTAAGGAAATATGAATGCACTGGAAAAGGGGAGGAAAAAAGTAAGGAAAATAAATTAATTTTAAAAGCCTGCACTGTCCTCATTCATTGGCTTAGAAATCAGCCCAGTGCTGAATCTTCAGTGGGTGCAATTTCACCACAAAATTATTTGATGCTGTTTCTTTTATTGATTGAGTACACAGCCTGTTGTCTGCGAGCTCTAATTCTGCTTCAGGCCTCAGCCAATGTATAGGCCTGGCCTTTCCCAGGTTCTTTATATTTGTGCCATGTGAAAGCTGATGATAAATAAAACAATTTTTTGGTTATTTGGGGAAAAAGAAAAGAAATTACATGTGATTGAAAAGAGCATTTAAACACCCAAAAATTCATTTAAATGCTTCCATTGTGTTCACTGGTGGTTGGCACTTGTGGAATTAATTGGATTTAGATAGCCTTGTTACGTGGAAATTCAGCCTCTTTTCAGATCCCTGTATTACTCACTGGCCATAAAGAATAGCTTGGCCTCCTTTTCTCCGTTTAATTACGACATTGCACATTGCAAGGTAAACTTTAAGGACTGATGCCAACATTTTATTCAGTCCAGCACTGTTGGCTTCATGTTCCTGTTTATTCCCTCATAATTTGTCTTTATGAAGCAATAGAAATCCCCTCTCTTGCCAAATGCCTCGTTTATATGAACAATTAAATTGACAGTAAAGCACTCAATCCGCCTCTTCATTATTCAAGTCTTACCAAGTTGCAGCATTATTGATTCCAGTAGAATAAGGCTGCAATGGCCCAGGAATATGTGGTAAATCAGGCCATGGGTACCCAGGACTTGTTAAACACTTTTATAATATACTGCTGGTTCACCCCTGCCCTTGGAAACCCCAGTCATGATCCACGGTCCTGTTGTGCCACAAATTGTCTTGGAAGACTGAGTCACATCTCACTGGCAGTGTTTTATTCCTTATTTCCTTCCTTGCCTTCGTAAAAGTTTCTATTTTTCTTTTTCTAGTCTGATGAAAGCTGAAAGGGGCCACTTCTGAATTACCAAGGAAGCAAATGAATCATTTGGGGCATTTCTTTGCTGTGTAAATGTAAAATAATGTTCATGACACGTAACACACCCATTTCTGTGTCTTTTCACTCCTCTCCATGCACAAACACTGAACCTGAACCAACTTTGCTGAAGTTTCCTGAAGTTTTCTGTGCTCTTTTCCTCTGGGCATTTATGAAGAAAATTATGCCTGTTAATGAACAGTAGCTGAGGAAAGGAATCTCAAATGGATAATCATTCCTACATGGACCCCAATGAATTTTGCATAAGGGATGAATCACTTAGGTTTAAAAGGGTTTAAGGAATTAAAATGTTGTGTGGCACGGGCAGAGGGAAAGCTGAGTGCCATGGCTTGGGGCTGGGTGCTGTTTCCCCTCCACACAGTGAGAGATGGAGCAGGAGGAAATGCCCAGGTGCTGTGGGAGTCAGGGTTTCGAGGGAGGCAGGCTCAGGTCTGTCATGACTGGAGAACAAACCTCTCCTGATTTCAGCTCCTGTGATCATCTCACCCTGAGCACCACACACAAGCTGGGTGTTTGAGGAAGGTTTTCTGCCACCTCTGAGCATCAGGAGGTCTAAAGCAAAGGGTGCATCTGTCTAAGCACGTGCATGTCAGGAAACAAATTTGGTCAGCATTTTGGCCTCACTGAGAGCGTAGCAATGGAGGGGTTTGCAAGAGTGGCCTGGTGATAATCAGCAGGAGGCTGTTGCTGATAAATGAAGTTTCCTTCCAGAGTACAAACTTCCATGTTCTCTCTGACTCTGCAGGCACATTTGGACTCTGCATTTTGATGTTTCTGTCAGAGCTGAAAACATCTTGATGATGTAAACACTTTGGTGAGATAAAAATTGGGAATTATATAAATGCTTTTCTTACCAAGTGCTTTTTATTTCAGTTCCAGAGCATTTCTCAATCACACCATTTTCATGACTGATATTAAGGAAGCCATTCCCTTAAATGGTGCACCTCAGGATCATTGAAATACCACAAATATCCAGTATACAGTACAGGATACAGCCACAGAGATAATAACTTCTCTTTCTGGTGACCCTTTAAAGCCTGGTACTTGACTGCTTTGAATGCCAAGATTGGGCATTTTAACCATTTTCATGCATTTCTGCAGCCAGGAACAGCAGACATGATTAAGATAGAGAAAGTTTTGGTTCGAAGAGAAGCTGTCTGAAGGATGTCTGCACAGGGGCCAGGTGAGAGAGAGGTTGTCTCTGTGCTGCCACAAGTTAGAGAAAATTACACCCATTTCAGAATTTGAAGAGGGAAATGGACAGAAGAAGGTGTTAATTTTCTGGGAAGAAAATCTGAAGAAGCTTTTAACCAGATGCTTCAAGTACTGTGTTACAGATATGTCTGGCTACAAGTACTGTTGTTTTTTGAGCTCTCCCTGTACACACAGGCACACACCTGACTTACAGCACACACTGAAATATCTGCCACTGGCTGGTGCAGGGTTAAAAGGGAAAAGATTGTGGTCACAGTCCAGTTACCATTGCAAAATTCTCTCTTTGTCATCCCAGCAATATCACTTCATATCTCTGTGCCTCGCTCTCCCAGTCATAAATCAAATAAATATAATTACTGTGGTCTTGTAAGAACTGTGTTTGCAATACTGAAATATGACAACAAGCTCCCACTCGGGGAGAAGGACAGGAGGTATTAAAAAGTTGATCTTCAACTAACTCTGCTGGAGAAGACAGCTTTTTAACAGGTGGGTAAGTTACTAGAAAGACTGATTATTTAAAGTTGTGTAGCTCAAGAATAAAACACAGAAGTGCTTTCAGTTTTCAAACAGAAAGAGAAATAGTGTTAAAATTCCATTAGCTGCTGTGAAAAACTGCCAGATTAAAACATGAATTGCTAAGCAGGTGAGGTGGATTTGAATACTGAATGCTGATGATTTTTTCCCCTCTCCTGTTTTAATTTATTTTTTCAAATCATTTAAAACTAGTGAAGTAAGGTCTGAGAATTTATTATTTTTAGTTTTTACTGGTAAGATTGATTTCTGCCTCTTGTTTTTCTTAATATTGTACTGCTCAAATTACCATACAAATCCAGTTCTCCATTTATGATGCATTAAATGTAAAAAAAAAAAATATATATATATAAAAAATCATTCCAATTATGTTTCTTCCCAAGCCTTGAGACCTTGTGTTAAAAGCAATATGCATAAAACTCATTGTTGTGTATTTAGTACCACACAGTTGTTAAAAAGTACCCTTGAGCTCTTCTTAATAACTTGGCTGGTTCCTCCTTGAGATCTGTATCTGTTTTAATCTATGAAATGTTAGCCTCGCTGAGGCTAAAATATAAAGATATTATTTGATCATGTCAGTGGGGAACTATTAGAAGGAGACCCCGTGCCTGCACTGCAGTCCCTGCAAAGCTGTGAGAGGTCCCCATCCACTGCCCTCTGAGGGGTGTTGCACTTTTCCCTTGGACAGGGAAGGAGAGAGCTTTTCCTCCTTGTGTGAGTCCCTGCATCTGCTTTGGGGATGAATTTCTGAGGCTGACACTGAACATCTTTTAAAATCCCATCACCAGGAGAGAAAGCAGGCCTTTCCCTCATCCCCCTGGTCTGAGCTTCAGCCCATCTGACAACCCTGGTGCTTTGCAGCTTCATGTTTCAAAGATGAATTCAGAGCCCTTGGTTTGCTCTTTCCTCCCTACAAATTCTTTCCCTGCTTGTTTGGAAGTCCCCATTCCCCAGCCTGGGACAGACCCCTCCCAGCACAAAGGGCTGCCAGGCTTCAGCAGCAAAAAGCCTCAGTACTGCAAACCCCAAAGGGTGCTTCAAGTTCCTGTCCTGCTGTCAATAATTCCACTTTTCCTGATCTCTGTCTGCTTCATCACCCCTTCACGTAGAGGAGCTTTTGGACTGATTGAAGGCACAAGGATTAGGAAGTTTAGGAAGGTCTAAGTGCTCCTTGTGAGCTTCCCTGCCCGAAGCTGCCATTCCCTCCTGTAAAGTGATCACTCTGCTCTCTCCATCTGTATTCCCTACCTCCTCTTATCCTACCAAGTCATGAGGGCTTATCAGCTGCAACTGCTAAAAGGCCAGGGAGGGAAATAATCAACAAATGTTTCATTCACAATAGTCTAAAAATTGTGATCGTATTGAGTCAGCAAAGGTGGGACTCAGAGTGGCTGGGCAAGGAACCGAGTCTGTGAGTCATGTTTATAACCCAGCTTTTGTTGTAAACACTACAAAGATGCATTAATTAACGATAAAATCAAGGGAAATGTCTGGCAGGATAGCTAGAGAGACAGAGCTGGAGAGATTAGAGAAAATGGAAGGCACTTGTAAACTCAGGCTGAACCTGAGGAAATTACTGTGTGTCCACTATGGGTGATTAATCTAAAGCAAACCAGGCACAAAGTAGGAAGAGGGATGAATGCAATGAAAAGCAAGAGTCTGGAAAGCAGAAGTGCTGGCTGGTTTTATAACGTGATGGGGCAGCGTACAGCAAAACATAAAATGACTCCATTTGTTCAGTCTCTCCACCAAACCAATCGAAAGGTGCTTGCAGAGATTTTTAAAAAGAAGATGCTGTGGATCATGGATTAAATGGGAGTTCTGCTAAATTCTCACCTCCTGTGCCTTTGGATTTCATTGTTTGAAAGAGATTTGCACCATTTGAAGCCAGTGGGGTTGACAAAGTCATTTGAAGACATGAAAGTTTTGTCTTACGAAGAAAAGGCAAAAGAACTTAGAAGATTATCAGTGACATGAGCACCATCCATCCACAGCTGCCGAGCGGCTGCCAGCATGAAGTGAAAGGAAATTCTTGTTTGGATGATTCAGGGAAGACCCAAAATTTCAGGCTGAATGCGTAGACCAGACAACAGAAAATATCTTAATTAAAATGCCACGTAGGCTCCTGAAGGAAAAGGATTTTTTCCAGTGGAGTTGCTCTTCTCTCTGAAAGTTTTGTCCTCATCCAGTGCTGGTCTGGATGAGTGCAGGCAGGAGAGGATGGGGTTTGAGAGGATGGTTTTTACCCTTGGCTCGAGCGAGGACAAGTTTGTGCTGCAAACTGTAAAAGCAACACCCCCTACTCTCTATTAAGCAGCACAAACAGCACTCAGAGCATTTTCACATTCACTTCTCTCATTTGGGCTTTAAAACCTCTTACCTGGAGCTTAAATGACAGCTCCTCCTGTTTCTGCAGCGCTTTCTTCCTACTCCCTTTCAATAATTCATATTCATCTACAACTCATTCCCCAGCTCCCTTTCACTGCTCCTTTGATAAACAACAAGACATGAAAGGTACAGGAGATGCTGAGA
The DNA here is from genome assembly GCF_000691975.1 of Corvus brachyrhynchos. Classification (NCBI taxonomy): domain Eukaryota; kingdom Metazoa; phylum Chordata; class Aves; order Passeriformes; family Corvidae; genus Corvus; species Corvus brachyrhynchos. The sequence goes on along the minus strand of NW_008239324.1, from coordinate 1,212,338 downwards.
TATGACCATGGCTCCAAACGCTCTTGACAGTGGAGGGAAATAACTTCATTACCACTTGGTCTCTTATTGTTTGTCTGGGAAATATCCAGGCAGTGCCTTACACACAAATGTGTGGCAGCAAGCGAGGGAGAAAAGGGCTCGTTGTGCCTGCAATATTTCGTCATTCATTCAAGTCAGAATTTTCACAGCTCATTTTAACCATTTCACATGGAAAAACACAATAAACATGTCCAAGAAGCCCTTTTCTTGAAGCAAGTGGAAATGATCATGCTATTTGTTTTTACCCTTGGTAATGTTTAGACACGGGCTGCAGAAACTCCAGGTCCCTGGGAATTTTACATTAGTGCATACATTTTGTTCACAGTCTGTGCCCAGAACAAATTCTGTCTCCAAGATGTCAGTGTTTAGATGCCACTTTCCTTTTTAGCAGTGATGTAGAAGGACTTCAGTAAATGGCAGCACTCGGCACAGCTCCATCTCACTGAACGGAGACTAATTTGAATTTTATTCATTCCAGACTATTTATTTCGATAGCAGAGAACAAGAAACTGCTTAGAGGGTGATAGAGATCTCTCCCATTGCTTGTCCTTCCCTTCTGGGTATTTAGCTGGCCAAAAGGGCCTGTCTTTCAACCCTAGTGACTTCCAATCAATAACTGCACTCAGTGGCCCAGCCCAGGCTTTGTGTGTGGGTGTTGATTTTCCTTCTAGTAATATTTAATCTGCTGAAGGGATTAGAAATAGGAAAAGATTTTGATTAGAATGAAATCACCCAAATTGCCCAAAGCTCCTAAAGTAATACAGGCAGCAGAAGTACCAGTGAGCTTTCCCTGATACCATTCTTGGTGGAGTCCTTCAAGACAACCCTAGTTTCTAATCATGTCCTGAATGAGTCTCCACAACCCTCCACACTCTGATTGCTGCTGGGGTTTGTTGGAATAGTTTTGCACTATTTCTGCAGCAATTGCCCTTTCCAGAGGAACTTTCCCCAGCCTGTTTCCCTCCCAGGAGCCATCTCGGTGTACGAGACCATGGTGATGGAACCAAGCAATAAAGTGCATCTCTTTATTCATTAGGTGCCAGTGCATGGTGCTATTGCTTGGACTCTCCTCTTTTACTGCAGGACCTTGTAAAATCAATGCAGATGCTTTCTCCTCTCATCTGTAAATGCCTCAGCAGCTAAAAACAGGGAGAGTGCTTGAGCTGATGTAACCTACACACAAGAATAGCAGGGAGCATCACCTGGAGCCACACAGCCCACTCTGAACAATGAATTGGGAAAATGCACTTTGCTGCTTCACTCAGCACCTCCAGCTCCCCGCTTGGACTCAGAGGCAGAGCTGCTGCTGGTCCTGAGGCTGCTGCTCTCCTCCACCTTTGGGGAAGCAGAAAAAGCAGCTAAATCATCTTCCTGTTTCTGCCTTGTCAACAGAATTGATCACAAAGTTCAGGCAGAGTTCAGTGACGAGCAAGAGCTGAGGGACCCAAGGGCAAGCAGGGCATAGCTTGGACTGTAAGTTCTTCATTACTGATGATATAAGAAGGAAAGAACTAAAGCTGATTAGAAAATAAAGAAGTGCTATAATGTTTTCCTGAGTTTAGGATGAGATCTTAATTTTAAGAAAAGGTTTTATGAAGCTTTGTATCCCAACATATTTTTGCTGGCTGCAGGGCTTTGGAAGGACAGGTACATTCCAGATTCACATGCTGGTGGTGCTCCTAATTACTATCCTGTTACAGAAGTGTTATTGTTTTCATGTGAGGTGATATTAGCTCATAACTTATATTACAGCTCAGAGGAAGAAGTGTTTCAGGGTGTTGGGATGCAACCTCTGTAGCACATCTACTGTGCTGTGGACGTTCTGAGATGTTTCTTGCTATGATTTCTAGCAAAACCCAACATTTTCTTACTTTAATATTTCCCAAAAATCAGTGCTGGCTCTCTGGTGTCTGAGACAAGGTTGTTTTAAATATTACTTAGTCATCAGTGGTGTTGCAGCAGAGCTTAAGAATCCAAGGAATAGACTGGAACACCCTCTTGTTTGGTACACACACAGGACAAACAGATGGTTGTTGTCTTGGGAAGTTCACCCTGGAAGTAGATGCAGCAGACTAAGTCAGGCTCTGTGGGTTTGTGTCATACGAAAATATTTCCCATTTTCAAGGCACAACTTGGTCTCTGGCTTCACTGAGAGGCTCTGGAGTGCATTCCCATAATTGTCATTATTTGGCCAATTACCTGATACATCAAATGGAAGGGACAAACCCTGTTTTTCTCCATCCCAGGGTTATTCAGCTAATTTTTTTTCCCTGGATGATGTCCTGTAAGTGTGAGCAGAACACGTTGACATGAACAAGGCAAGCAGACTCTGTCAGCTCTGGCTGGAGGAAAGGAAGGCCCCTGTGTTTCCAGGGCAAGGCCAAGGAGGGATGTTCCAGGCTCCAGGGAAGCAACGCTGAGCTGCAGCTCACCTGCTGAAAAGTCCGAAAGAAGTGTCAGTATCAGTCACATCTTCAGCTCTGAATTCACTGCAGGCACTAAAAGTCTTTGGCTGATATTAACACATCTTAAGCTAATGAGTCCTTTGAATTGTAATTCCTTCCAGGAGCTGTTTGCAATGGACTTAGCTGGCTAATGGTTCTATGTTTGAACTTCATCCCTTCGTAATAAATTCCACTGCTAATTCTCTGCCTTCCTGAAGCTTTGTTCTGCCAGATTCACACCATGTATCTCTCCTGGGATGCCTTTAGAGCAAGAGCAGGCTTCTGATTTGTAGTCAGAAGCCACACACCTCTATAAAAGATTCAAACTACCTTGTTTTAAAAAGATTTTCATTTCATTACATTTACAGCTCTAATAAAAAGCTGGGTGCAACACTTATTCTTTCTTCAATAAGTGTTCTGATTTTCTGTGCCAGTTGATAGAACCTGGAGTGAATTTGTTATGAGGGGCAAGCTCTTCTGGTTGGAGATGCAATCTAGAGACACAAGCACTCCCATATCCCTTTATTTCCATTAACTCCAAGTTTTTTTAATATCAATTTTTAATGGCTGATGCCAGGCAGGCAGAACGCTGATTTCCTACTGGCCCTTTTGTGGTGTTGGCACAGCAAAGCGTTTGTGACCACCTCACCCAGCCCCACCCATGTTCCTGAACTCGAGTTTGTCCTTTATCACTCCAGCGTTAGGATGAGGGGGATGTGTCACAATATCAGCAAAGTTTTCCTTCTTTTCTCCAGATATGTTTGGCCATTGTTTAGTTTGTTTAGGCTGACTTGAAGACAAAAATACATCCTATGCATCCTTTTGATTTTACTAAGGGTTATCTTTTAGTGTGAGTGTGGACTCTTCAAAAACACATTCTCATGACAGGCTCACTAAAAATGCTGTAATGATAAGAAAACCCTAAAAACATCCAGTTAGTTTATTATTAGCATTTTTTAATTATTGTTTGATCATTTCTGTGCAGAAGCCCTAACCACCTTGGTTATCTGCCTCACAGTTCAATGCATAATTGACAGCAAAGTGATTTTATCAGCATTCCTCGTAACATCTCTTTCAGATAAAGACAAGAGAAAAAAATTCAAATTAATTTGTGGATAAATTCGCTTTGAAAATACATGAGACTATTCCCATAGAGCCATTTTCTTAAAGCAGTTCCATGCTGCGCTGTTTATTTTTCCTGTGTTTCTGATATCCTGGCATTTAGAGTTTAGTTTTTTAAGCGACATCCATGTTTAAGTTCCTGTACCAGTAAGGAATAAACCCAGCTGAGTGTTTGAAGCTGCAGAGTTTGGAATGTCTGGCCCACGCTGGAGATAAAATGAAGACACATATTAAAGGACACTCAGCCTTCTATGAAGTTTTGTTTGGGTATTTCTTGTTTTTAGATGTTAATTTCTTGGTCATAACTATCTGGGAGTATTTCAGATGGTGTTGTTTAATGCTCATTAACAACTGACCTTTAATTTTTGTCTATTCATTTGTCTTTTCACCTAGACAAAAATATGATTTCTGGTGGTTTCTGACTTTGACATGCTGCACAATAGAGTAAGTTGTGACTTTTTGGAGTAATTTCCATTTGTAACTTCATTTCTGCATCTGATTTTATCCCCTGAAGAACACAGCAATTATATTCCATGGGATTACACCAGCAAAAAGAGATTTCAGTGAGTAGAAAATCAGGCCAGGGATTTGAAAATGTTTTTATTGCATTGACACATTTTGATGTAATGTCCTTTTTTTAAACTGTTCACTTGTGCAAAATATCATTATTGCTAAACAAATGGAATCATCACATTTATGAATGGAAGAGGACACTGCTGTCAATCTTAGTATTTGCCATTGCTTCATCCTTTTTCAGTCTTGTCCACTGTTGCTGATCTTCTAACCTTGTTATTTTTACTGAAAAGTTATTTCTAATTTATCTGTTATTAAAGTTGATTCTGGGCAATTTTATCCCATGATGGATACACCACTCTTTCAGAGGAGGAAAGTTGGTTTCCTAAAATGACCTGATCCTGTGAGTTTTCCTGCAGGAACCAAGGGGGAATGTTCCCAAGAGGATAGGGAAGCAATCAGCACTGAGGCACAGCAGTTCTCCCTGCTTGGGTTACCCACGGCTGCATCCTCGTCTGGCAGGAGAGGCCCCTCCTCTCTTTGGAAAACCACAGAAAAAGGGCTCAGAAATGTGAGTCACCTCAACCCCCTGCTAAAACCTCCTATTTCACATATTTGCCATTTTTCTTCGGAATCAGCAGAATTATCATGACAAGAATAGTTTTATTCATTGGCAAGTCTTGGTTTTGCTCAATTTTTTGGAACTTCTCTCCTCTGACACTTAATGAAGGAAAACACCTCTCATCCCAAAGACGGTTTAGCCTCCCTCTAATATCCAGTCCTGCTGCTGTAAAAATATACCATTAATGCTTTAATCAAGCAGCAGTGCTTTGATTAATGTCTTCTCCTGGGTCACAAGCAGCAAGAGAGCATCGTTAAAACCAGAGGCTGAGTCATGGAAAGAGGCATCGCAGGAGAGGAGCTTCAGGCTCTGTCATCAAGGGGCTCATGTCCTCGGTGGTGTCGAGTTTGGAGTCACCTGGCTGGTGTTGTTTGCCTCCAGATGATCCCTCCCTGCCTCCCCCTCTCTTTGTGCCCCCCGACAAAGCTGAAACCCGAGCCTGGGGCTCCCTTCCCTCAGGTGTCGGATCACAGCCCCTGGAACTGCAGGAGAGCAGCACTGGGGCTTGAGAGCCAAAAAATACACCGCAAGGAAGCACTCAAATAAGCATCTTGTTAGGAATTAAAGAGTTTTTCCTGCACTGGCAAAGATCATTTTTTTTACTGAGTGAGGAATTTGACAAATGCTCGTATTTATGACATTTCAAAAGCTTTTTATTTTCATGCAGTGTGTATGCAGAGGATGATATATAAAGAACATTTCCTCGCTGCCATTTATGTATGGATCACTTTCATGCATGTTTGAGAAGTTTTCTTTGCCTCTTCTATTTAACACTGCATAACTTTGTTTTCTTAATTCTTATTACTTGTGTTGGACATCTCTGTGTGTGTAAATAAATACACTTGTGCATACCTACTGTAGGATATAGATGTGTCACAAATGGTGAACGAGGAATGATTTTGAGAAATATGAGGGGGGAAAATCACTGTTCTGGTTCCTTCAAGGAATTCTTGGGCTCTCCCTAGGCAGGAATGAGGAGTTTTCTCTTTAACACTGATTTGCAAACTGCAGAAATCATTTTCAGCATCACATTTTAGAGTTAGAATTTCCTTTAAAGGGATGCCACATGCTGCACATTACTTTCTGTTTCAATACAATTATTTTGAGAGAATTCACGCCCTTTTATTAACTAGAGAAATCAGGGGGCAGCTATTTCACTGGCTGATGGATTATTCACAGCTTGTCTGGTGCAGAGAACCCAAAGGGCGTTCTGGATGTGGGCTCAGACCTCACAAACAGCAAATTTCAGGCTCAGTCCTAATTTTTGTCCTTTCTTCAGTGCAAGAGTTCAAAGTTTCGTGCAAACTGATGCGTGAACGTTACTGGTTTAGAGGTGTTAACGAAAGCCCAGTGATTATGGACAATATTAGTGTCTCCTTCAGTAATTATCTTATGAAACAGGCAGATTAAGCACTCATACGGGCAGGCAGATGCAGAGCTCTGTCATGTGGATGACACCAGCAGATTGGGCTCATATGAAGCATTTTCCCCAAGGAAATGTGAGGAAGGAGAGCTGTGTAGCACAGCTTCTCACCCCTTTTGCTTTCCATAGATCACGTTTGTATCAAATCCTAAAAAGGAAATTATTTCAGGAATTTCAGAACTTGGGGCAGATTTCTCCCAGTGAGTTTGGATTCCAAGAGCTGTATTTTTAAGCTATTCTGGAAAAAAGAATTTACTCTGGATTCCTCCCTCTGAGCTCTGAATTCTTGTTGCTGGTCACAGCACAATGAATAACCACACAAATTTTTGGTACTGCAGTAAAGTGACCTGGTGCCATGGTTGCAGCTGTATCAAGGGGAATAAACTCTTGAAAAGCTAAAGGGTTAAAGTCCCTCATATACCCAGAATTATAGAAAAGAGAATGGGAGAGAGAAATAAGGAACAAAGCCTTGTCTTTAAAGGCCTAATACTGGAGCAAAGTCCCTCAGATGTGACCCATAGATTAATTCAGCATCACTCATGTGGCTGGAAATGAAAGAAATGCTCCATTTGTTCTGAATGCTTTGAGTTTGTATTTAAAAGTAAAATTGCCAAGGCTCTACAGGCGTGTTATTTGTTGGGTTTTTTCCTGCCTTTATGTTTGCAGAGTTGGAAAAACTTTATCACTTTAGCTTAATAGCATATCAGGAAGATGTTTGCTCATGTGTTTTCTATATCCAGTATACCAACATCAACACCTTTTCATGGATTTGTGGATCATTCTGGCTCACATGTGTCTGGAAAACATAAATGCCAAGTAGTAAAGCCCAAGTGTGAGAGGAGATCTGGATGTCTCAGTAAATAAATATCTAAGGAGAAGAGGTGATTTTGGACTCAGTCTACTGGTTCTTAAAACACATTTCCCAAAGCATTTCCCATTAAAAGGTCAGCCCAGAAAGATTTGAGAACAAGTTGGGTTTTTTTGGGAGAGGGGCAGTTCCCTTCTTAAGCAAGTGCTCCCTCACCTGAGACCCTGTGAGTTACTGGTGATTCCTTATTGTCATTCCTTTGCAATAAATTCATCTGTTTCATTGGTAAAGCTTTGACTGAAGCTGTAATTTCCCAAACACTCACCTGTGTTTGCTGACCACGCATTCTTTTCTGTTTCTCTGGGTTTCTGTTTTCTGTTTGTTAGAACTCTCTTTTCTATCTTCCTTTTTATTTTTGGTGAATGTAGAAGTATCCAGGCCAGCAGGGTGAAAGAATTTAAATATTTAGTATCATGAATATTTTAATATCTTCAGGATTATATTTGTGCCTGAAAAGAGAGAAAAGGAACATGTACTTCTGCCCATCTCTCAGACTGCCCCCAGCCTGGGCCAGCATCCACAGACTTGCTTAGGGAAATGTCACATTTTTGAGATTATACTGTTGGGTGTTGTTTGCTTAAGTGGGAAGAGTTTTTGTCATGCAAGCCTCAGTGCCTAAGATAACATGACTGAGTTTGTGTCACATTTGTGAAGGTGTATTTATATTTTTTAAAGTTTACACCCAGCAAAATCAATGGGAAACATTTATTGACTTCACGCCCACTGAGAAATTGGAGGTGACTTTGTGGTGCTCCTTGGGTGGATTTTCTTGGCCAGGGCACAGCCTCACTCTGTGCTTGTGTTTTTGCTCAAAATGTTTGGAAAACCATCCACTCCCAGCACAGCTGGCAGTGGCCACTTCACCAGGTTGAAGAAAGGTTTTTGGTGGGGTCCTCCTGCTCCATCCTTGTCAGGGACCTCCTGGAGAACTCTGAGCACGTCGTGGTCACCAGAGGTGTGAGGCAGCACCCTCAGGACCCTGCACGATCCAGCACTGAACAAAACAAGACTTTTTTTTGTGGAGTTTTAGAACATTCTCAGTGCTTTTTTTATTATGTAGCTTTTGTAGCTGTCTCTCTTTAAGACTCAGGTCAAATTGTTCACAGGTTTTAAATTTATAACAAATCCAGCCACTTCTTTATTTAATAATAACTTTTTTAAAAGGTCACCTGTATATTATAATTTAAAAGCAAGAATAAAGTTAATTGCTGTGTAGTCCACTAAAAAACCTCTGCTCATCTAAAGGTTGTGCCCAACCCAAGCAGGACTGCAATAAATGAGACACTTCAGGGACAGGTTGTTATTCTAAACATGGATATTAGTCAAGCTGCCACCCTCTAAAGTGGGGTTTCCCAAGTGTCCAGAGAAGAAAACTTTCCTGGTGCACTTATTCTGATTTGTAGAATAAATCCTTACAGAAATCAGAGATTTCTAATGTTGCTGGCAGTCCCAGGAGCAGCAGAACTGTAGAATCATAGGATTGGTGAGGTTGGGAAAGACCTCCAAGCTCATCAAGTCCAGCTGTCAACCCAGCACCAGCATCAGCACCATGTTCACCATTGTGGCACTGTCCTCAGGTGCCACATCCACGCAGTTTTTGAACACCTCCAGAAACAGTGACTCCACCACTGCCCTGGGCAGCCTGTTCCAGTGCTTGATAACCCTTTCTATGAGGAACTTTTTTCAAATATTTCAAATATTTTCAAATCTAAAACTCCTCTGGCTCAACCTCCTTCAGCACTGTCAGTTGTTCCTTGGGAGAACAGTGAGCAAGGCTGAAGTAAATTAATCAAAATAATCTCTTTGACAAGTTCAGCAAGCTGGTACCACTGTCATCTCCCTTTCACAAAAAGTGCCATAATGAAACCCAGTTTCTGGTCTGAATTGAGAGCTCTGAGCAGCAAATACTTTTATATGGTAGCTGTTATACCCAGCCTGTGCAATACCTTTAAAACATGTTTTATTTCTTAGTGCTGGCTTTTGTTTGAAATCAGAGGAAGGGCTTCTATTTGGAACCGTTATTGTGCACTTACGAAACATCTGTAAAGGGAAAGGGAAAAGCAGATTTACAAGCAAACTTGAGCAATGTAAGCAGGGAACGAGAAATGCTCTGCTAAGGACTAACCCTGCCCAGTTGCAGGCAGTTTGCAGGGCAGGGAGGTGTCTCAGGTTACTGCCGGCTTCTGCTGCCCCGAATTGTGCGTGGGGCTGATCTCCAGACCGGCTTCCTGCACACCTGAGGCTGCCAACAGAGTGCTCATTAAGCAAAAGGAAACTGATCCTTGCCTTTCCCTTGTCCGACACGTCCACCTGGCAGTTCCCTGCCGTAATTAAATGGCAGAGCTTTTGTTCCTGTGACAGGGGATAATGAAGGTGCCTGGGCACTCCTTTGCAGTTCAGTTTATCCCCAGGCAATGCTTGCTGCGGGTTTTGAAAGGAGTTGTGTGACTCCAGCTACTCCAAGAAGTATAATTGCCTCTGATACCTGGTGATGCCACTTTCTTACCTCTCAACAGGCTTCTCAGAGAGGATTGAGCAACAATTTCCTCTCAAACACATGGTGTTCCCTCAGCGAGCTGGAGTTTAGGCACTTACAGTACAGGCTATAGGGGTGTCTCCCAGCTTTAAGGCTATTTTATGCACCCATTCTGCTCTGTCCTTAATAACTCTCAATTCTGAAACACCAGCTGAGAAACTTCAGCTTGTTCTATCACCAGAACCACGAAACACCTCCTCTAGTCCTCGGTGTGTATATAAATATATATAAATACCAGAATGTTTTATAACCCAAGGGACCTGCAGCACCTCTTCTGATCTGTGTGACACGGTCACAAACCTGATTCCACCAATTTTGTGGCTTGTGGCCACCCAAAGCATTCACACCTCTCGCTGTGACTTTGCTCAGTGATGAGTTTTCTCACTGTTCGAAATCTCCCAGTGGATTTTGTTGTGTCTATTCAAATATTGTATCAATATTAAGCAATGAAATTGTAAAATAGGAAAAAAAAAGGCAGGTAGATCAGGTCAGGAGTACATTGCTCCTGTGATGTGCTCCACATCAAAAAAACAATAGTTTCTTTGTTCCCCCTCCTTCTTTAGACATCCTTGTAAAGTAAATGACAAATGGAGCAAAATGAAAATAGCTAGATGTAGTGGTTTGGTCTGCTAACCTATGACACTAGATTTTAATTTCAGCCTAACATGAGCACCTCAGATGGACAGAATGAGGAGAGTGGGATGAATTTTGAAATGCCAGCAGCCTGGAAAGTAGCCACATCATAAGCTACACACTGGCATGTGCTGGGAAACGTGCATGTGTTGTGGTTGTTTTCATGAGGATGGAGAGCAGTGTGACTGTGAGGGTTTATCAACAGCAGTGGGACTGAAAATTATTTGTGGGTTGGAGTAAGCAGGAGAAAAGTCTAATTGTAAAGCATTTTGGTTTTAGACTGCCCCACAGACCTCTGAGCACCTGACAGTTCATCACCAATATTTTTGTTATGAAACTGAGGGAGGAGGTACTTAAAGCTTGACTTTTCATTAATTACTTGCTTAAGGAACATGGGAATAGTTGACACAACCCATTTATTCCCTGTGGCTGGGAGAGACTCTCCTTGGGAGAAACTCTGCTGCCTTTGAGCAGTCACAGAACCTCTGTGCCTGGAGGGGCTGCAGAAATCTTCCAGCTGCACTCAACACAGAGCATTAAAAAATAGAGATGGGAATAATTTCCAGAGGCCACACATACCTGCTCCTAAAGCAGGATTAAAACACTTTTGTCTCACTCCTAACAGGTACTTGTCTAAGTTACTCCCTTTGCTGGCCATTCCCTCTCCTTTGCCACAATGGATAACTGAGAGCATCCCATGTCCACAAGAGGATCCATTCCTGTGCTGCCAGCGCTGAACTCTCTTTAGCAAGAGAGGAACAAGAAGTTGTTGGGGTTTCTTTGAGTTTTCTGACTCCCTTCTGCCATTTTCTTACCCTGGTCCAGTGGCTATGGATAACTGCCAGGAGCAGAGCAGTCAGGAAAAGCACCCCCTGTAGTTACAGCTTAATAAATTTTAGTGTCTAGAATGCCTTATAAGTGATGTTTTCCAGCTCTCCCACCACCTTTATTGCTCTCTGCTTGTTTCAAGAGACTCTCTGTAACATTCTTTACACCCTTGGGCTAAAGGTGGCCAAAATAATTCAGATGGCAAAGATGAGAACCTGTGCGGTTGTGCAGCTCCTCGCAGATTGGGGCCAAAAACCAGAGCCTTGTCCTGCTCTGTCAGGGCTAATGGAAATTTTGATGTCAGCTGAGGGAAGGATCAGACCCTAAAGGAATTTGCAACAGTTGAGGCACCCCAGAATTATGCTGAGCCTGCAGAGCAGGGGCTGCCTGGCACAATGTGCTCCTGTGGTTGGCAGTAGAGGTAAATTACTCCCGAACACAGAATCGCTGGCAGGAACACGCCTGGATTGGAAATGATCTTTATCAAATTAACTGACCCCAGGCCTATTGAGAATGTGCATTGTGGCTGGATCTGGAAGCACTCTCAGGGCTGCTCTTACCTCTCACTCCCCCAGCCTCAAAGACACAGCCCTGCATATTCCTGCCGAGTGTTGTGTGTGGGAGAAAACATCAAGCAACATTCACTCCTTCACATGTCAACATCACCTTAATGTGAGCCCTGGGGCAAGATTTAGGGTCCTCCTTACTGGAATTTCAGCAGAGGAACTTAACTGCTGAAGCTTTCCATTAAAGTGCCCAATTTTTAGAGTGAATGAGTTAAAAACAGCAGAAGGCTTCAGAAATTAAGAACCAGAGTTTGTGCGAATAACTCGTGTAGACATCACTCAGCACCAAGGTGAATTAGCACACATTTTAGTCCTGATAGATTATTAAAGGAAATTAGGCTAACATGCCAGGTAGGAATGTTTAGAATATGTAAATTATACAAATGTGTGTGCTTTGAGTAATATATCACAGAATGGAGAACTCTGCTGCAAATGGAGATATTTTTACTTAATCATGGAATAAACCAATGCAGCCATGATTTCAGGTTTTCTTTCTGTAGACATGTTGAAAGGTTTTAGAAAAAGCCTGTCATGGGTCAAAGGTGCTAAACCCCAAAGGTAATGCAGGGCACAATTTATTTTCCTGTTGTTTTTATTTCAATGAAATAACAAATAATTTCAATATGAAAGTTGGGAGGCTTGTATTTAATGAGAGGAACCAAGGCACTAAAACCTTGACAGCTGATTGCCTGTCTAGATATTATTTCTTTATATGGTTATCTATCTACACATTTAGATGCAAGAAGTCCATAATATCTCTTTACATATTTATTATCATTTGTTTCTACTCGTATAATCTCACTTCTTTGTAGAGAATTGCTGTAATAATTGGTTATCATGTCACAGAGCAGAATGTGTCCACTGATTGCAGGTGCTGATAGAAATGTCCTTCGATACTAAATTAAAAATATGTGATTCTATCATGATCTGTCTCATCTGTCTGGACCAGGGACTTTCATCCTGCTGTTGTCTGCGGCATCATGACAGTTTCCACATCTTTCCACAACTTCACCTCCAATTTAGGTATAAGCAGCAGCACACATGGCAACTAGAAATAGCCTGGCTTCCAGCAAAATGTCAGTCACCCCATAAAATTAATAGAAAAGTCCAATACCTTGTTTTTCCTGCCCTGCAGTTTCCATCTCACACGTCAGGAGAATGTACGTCCAAGGCTGTGGGAATGGCCATCTGTTCTGCCTGCACAGTGATGATACTTGGGAGAACTGAATTACTCACATGCTCAAATTTTTAGAGACATCTGGAACTGGTGGCCATCTATTAAAAAAAAAAAATCAAATGCAGCAGCACAGGAAAAATTAAATTGGGCTGAGTGCCTTCCCCATGGGATCATGAGAAATTGCAGGACCAGCATTCACAGAATCATGGAATGGTTTGGGTTGGAAAGGACCTTAAGCCCATCCCATTCCACCCCCTGCCATGGGCAGGGACACCTTCCACTATCCCAGGGTGCTCCAAGCCCCATCCAGCCTGGCCTTGGACACTTCCAGGGATCCAGGGGCAGCCACAGCTTCTCTGGGCACCCTGTGCCAGGGCCTGCCCACCCTCCCAGGGAGGATTGTTTTCCTAATATCTCATCTAAATCTACTCAGGAAAATGTAATAAAGCCAGAGAGGATGACATCAGTTAGGAGCTCTTACTAGTTTGTTTTCTTAATGACACCACAAAGCATGTGGGGAAGGAGCAGAAGACAGACAAGAGTGCAGAAAATTAGGAAATTCAAACTGGATGAACTCAGTTATGCACAGACAAACGGGGCACATTGTCTAAGCCTTTAGAATGACAGTACTGTAATTATATCTTAGCACTAGAGTGTTAATTGGTACAGGGGGATCCCAAAGATATTCCCATGCATAAGACAGCCCTGCAATCTGTGTGGGTTTATTGGTGAGCACTTTGGCCCAGGCCAGGAATCAAAGGAACATTTCATGGTTTCTGTGATGTGCAAATTCAGCTGCTAGCCCTGGGATCAGCTGTCCCTTGGCTGGAACAGACATGGACGTTGGAAGACATGGAAATGCCTGCTCAGAGTGAAGAGGAGAAGTTGTTCCCTGGTGAGGAGAGCAGGAGCAGGCAGCTGCTGAGAACTCCCTGTGAAGCACCTCAAGAGCCATCGAGCTGAGGCTTCACCTGGAGGCCCAGCAGGGAGACGGCTCTTGGACAAGGTGCTCTTAATGCAGGTGCAGAGTCAGAAGGCAGGAATGGTGAGAGCAGGGCATGGTTAATAACCCTGCGTTAATTGCAGCCTCAATAAACACAGCGTGGGGCAACACAGGCAGTGAGGAATCAGCTCAGTCCCCATCCCATCGCGGCTTCCCAAGGATTGCAGCATCTGCAGGGCTGTGCAGCCTCATATTTGTGCTCTCCAAAGGCATCTTCCCTAAAAACACCTTTGTTTTAAAAGTAGAAGGAACTCTCTAACAATACAAAGAACATTTTTTTCAGTATTGAAACTATTGGAAGATTTTTGCAATTTCGAAACAACCAAAATCTCCTACAATTGCTTTTCTTTCTGATACAGAATTTGTGTCAGTGTCTTTCTGACACGGTGTTTGTGTCAGAGCAGGGAATTTTGATGGAGAAGTTTGGAGACCAATTAATTTAAAATTCAGCCTTGCTGTGAAGTCTCCTTCCAGCAGCTCTTGTTTAGGAACACGGTTTTTCATGTACTAAAATTTAAGTCAAACAAGCCAACAGGACTTCACAGGGATGGAACAGGTGCTTAACAACAGTATTGCCAACACCTGCAGCTAAATCACAAATTAATCTTTGCAAATATTGTTTATAAAAAAATGATGGTGTTCTCTCACTTGTACCTCCTGCTTGGTTCTGAAAGGTATGTTTAGATTAAATTTTTAATCTTTTCATGGTAGTGATGAAGTCTTAATATTGAATTTATTTTTTATTATTATTTTTATTTCCTATGGGTGAAAACTCTTGGAACCACCAACCTTGCTTGACCTGAAACGAAGAGGGGAAACCACCAATGAGTGGGAAATGAAATTGAAAAGATTGGCTACTTGGCTTAAATTGTGTGTTGGTGCTGTGAAACCTAAAAGCAAATACTCTTTATGAGGAAAATGCTGCTCACAGCCTGGGCAGGTGCTCTGCACCTGTGGACCTGGCAAGTTCTGGCTTTTTCCTTTATTTCGCAGCAATGTTTTGAGGTGAAATATTTTCACACAAATCTACCTCTTGCTCAAAGATCTTGAACACCTGGACAGTGAGCTGTGAGACCTCAAAAAGTGGGATTTTATGTGTCAGAACTGATATTTCTTCACCCACTTTGCTGTGCAGAGCAAACCTTTACACGGGAGCTTGTGAACCTCGGAGACACAAATTCACCCTTTAGGGGAAACATTGCTTGTGGGGGCTGCTAAAATCATCACGTTACAAATGGATGTGCAATCTCTTCTCTGAATTGCCATCATTTGATTGCTTCAGGTTTAAATATTAAGTGTTGTGAAGTAATACAGGCTGTCTGTATCTACTGCAGGACATTATTCCTAACAGAGCAAATTGGAAGTGACTCATCACTTGCTTCACTTAAGGGTGAGTTTGTTCACCTATATATTAAATGTTCACATATATTTTAAAACCTCAAGTGGATTTTCTGCCTCTATTGTAGCAAAGTAGTTAAATACAGGCTTAGTGCCCATTTTATGGGGGTTTTTTTTGGGCTTTGCTGCTGCTCCACGGTTTGGAACCAGCCCCTCACTCAGTCCCACGCTTTGCTGCATCCAGGTTCCTCTGGAGACTGAGCCCTCAGTGAGCAACACACAGATGGCAATTTGTGCCAGCATTCCTGGGTTTATTACTCCCCATCTCAGATGGCTATTTAATTTGTTATCACTTTTGGCTGGAAAACTGGCTGTTAATGTAATCAAACGCCTGCTTTCTGTCGGGCCCCAGGCATTTATTTTCATTACTGGGGTTGCCTCAAAAAAAAAAAACCAACCTGGAGGGTGGGAGTTGGAGTGAAGCTCTTTGGAGAGCTGTGTGTCCATCTGGTGTGTGAGTTTGGAATAAACAGAGAGGGCCTGGTGTATCTTCGGGAGGTGTGAGAGCAGGATGCTTAATAACAGTCAGAGGGAATGGTGCCTGTCTGAGGATCACATGATTTAACCCAATTTGAAAGATCTTAAAGGAGGGAAGAGTGCAGGAGGCGTGGAAATAAAATGGAAGTTTTCACCCTCAGCCCCCTCAGTTGCTCTGGTTGTAATTTTTAGCAGTGTCTCAAATTCCATTCACAGTGTGTTTCTCGAGGATCCTGTCCCCCACAGATTGTCCACCTCTAACTCCTGGCTTCCCTCGTGCTTCCCAGCACACAACTGCAGGGTTCTCATCCCTCCTGCTTTTTTCCCTGGCTGCAGCTGCATGGATTTGAAAAGCAAAAGCAGCTGGGGGTATTGCAGGGCACCTGCAGCTCAAGACAAGGGAGATAAAGAAGACAGAAAATCAAAGAAAACAGAATAAAATGAGAAGAGGAGGAGGAAAAACAAATCACATGGGGTAAAGAAAAATTAAGGGGAAAGAAAAAAGAAGATTGGAAGTGTCTAAGGGATGCAGAAACTCTCTACAACATTTTTTTCCATAAAGCACAGAGCAAATAAGTGTTGATCAGGGAACAAAAAATAAGACAAAGGAGACAAAATCTGTTAAAATATTTGTTATTTCTTAGCTGAAAAGGCAGTTCTGTGTCATTATGCTAAATAAACCAATTAAAATTATTAAAAAGTTCTTAAATAACAGGGATAGAAACAAAGGACAGATCTGACATCTGCCTGGGGCTGCAAAACCCTACAGCCAAGCAGGTACAACATGGCAACATCCCAAAACAGGAGTCAAAACGCAGGCAGGGCATGGGGAGGAAGGTGGATGTTAACACCAAGCCAGTGGAGGTCAGAAGAAAATGAATTTTCAATTTATTTCTTTAGGGAAGAGTGTCTGTGAGGTGCCAAGGATCTGCTGCACAGGCAGAGACCTCCCTCATTCCCCGAGGAATTTCTCTCCAGGTTTAAGGATCACGCCAGTATCTGCATCTGTATCTTTGCACTGAAGATTTGTTGTCTTTTTATTTCGTTCCTTCCCTCCAAACACGCTGGAGGCTCCGGACAGATGCCTTGTCGCTTGGAGAAGTGATTGAAAGCAGGGCTGGCCAAGGTGACAAATGCCCGTTTGTTTGGGAAAGGGAACAGCGGGGGGATCTGCTCATCTGTTCCTGCACTTGCTTGCCTGGAAGAGAAGGAAATTCCCTGGCAAAGTCCAGTTTGCTGGCTCTAAGGGCTGAATGTTCTGTCTGGGGGAAAACTGCCTCTTGTTTCCATGTATGAGGGACAAATGGAACAGCCCTAGGCCTGGAAAACAGTGAGCTGGGATGAGTTTCACTTCATTCAGCTCTTGAGAGCTCTTTCAGCAGAGATGAAACTTCAGTCTTGGGGTGAAATGCTCATCTCAGATCAGCTGAGATCAGCCTCAGTTCCCTTCTGTGCATGACTGGGAGGAGAGGCAGCTTCTCTGGGGGTGGCCCCTCGCTCCTGAGCAGGAGGCTGCGTTGCACATGGCTGTGTTTAATCATCTCCACGAGCCAGATGCCTTCCCCAGGCTGTGGGGATTCTGTGCTAGCTGACACAGGAAGGATTTCTGCACGGTGACATTTGAAACATGCAAACACTGCGGTGTGGGTTTCACTGTAATTAAAAGTTTGTGGCAGGGAGCAGAGTCCCATCCCCACGACTTCCTCGGTGGGAAGGAAGAGTTGGGTGTCAACTTCCCCAGCTGCTGGCCTGGATGTGCCACAGCTCAGGGAGCTGTAACCAGGCTTATTTAAAAAGAATCAGCCTCTGAAAAACGAGAAGGGAAAAAGCCTTCCTTCCACGACTGATCCCACTTAACAAGCCCAGGAACACACAGTGAGAGATGAAACAGAAACACATCTCTGCTACCTCCAAACCTCTCTGCAAGACTTGTGCTGGCTTTGCATTTCCTCACTCTCTGACCACAGAGCTGAAAGATTAGAGCTGAGCTGGGCAAGCCAAGGCCTGTGTTGGCACAGGGATCAGGCCATTCTGGGCCACAGTTCGCTGCATTATTGCTGTTTGTTGACATGTTCTCTGTAATTTAAGAAACCGCCTGCTTTTCCTGGCAGTGAAGTCAGATGGGTGTCTGGGATTTTCTGCCCTGCACTTGATTATTT
Organism: Corvus brachyrhynchos; assembly: GCF_000691975.1. Taxonomy (NCBI): domain Eukaryota; kingdom Metazoa; phylum Chordata; class Aves; order Passeriformes; family Corvidae; genus Corvus; species Corvus brachyrhynchos. The sequence continues at coordinate 1,194,530 of NW_008239324.1, read as the reverse complement.
CTTCTGTCTCCACAGTAAGAGCCCAATCTGTCACTGGATTATGCACATTGAGTTAGCAGAGAGATTTTAAGGCTGAAACGAGTGTGTGAGAACGGGCTGCTGAAATCCTCAGGCCCGTGGGTCTGTGAGAGTGAAATATTGGGGGGG
>NW_008239324.1:1189632-1194266 GCF_000691975.1 Corvus brachyrhynchos | reverse complement strand
GGGGACTGAATAAATATCATATTCTGCACAACACAGCCAATAAATGGAAGCCAAACAGCAAAGGCAAGCAAACAATTCCTTTCTATTTCCATCCTGCACATGTTTTATTTTTAATTCAGTATATAGGTAACAGGGGGTTTTTAACAGACAATTCGCCAAGGATTTCCTTTGGGTTGTTTTTCTATTCTTACAACAGAATGCCCCTGATTACACTCTGAGGTCTATTATTGACAAAATTTGATGGAAAAAGAAAACACCAGGATCCAGAATGAATGTCTGAGGCTGAACCAAAACACTGGGGAAAATCTTTGGCCAGTCAGGGTAAAGGTCCTCCTTCCACAGCCCCAAAGTGGTCTGTGTTGCTCTTTGCTGCTCTCACCCATGAGTTTCACTGGGTTGGAGCCTGACTGGGAAGGTCAGGAAATATTATTCATTCTCCAAATCCATTATATTTATAACAGAATAGCCAGAAGCAGACAGAAAAAGCTGGATCTCTTATAGTTTATCTCTCACAGTATAAAAATAAGCAAGGTGATATAAACACACCAGTATCTCCAACAACTGGGGCTGTGCTTCTTCCTATTTCCTAGTACAGATTGCCAGTGAGAGTTCTCTCATCCCCCATTAGCTCAGGTGAGTCCATCAGCCCCCTCTGAACCTGCCCCACATCACCACGATCCTCTGGAGGGGGAGATGTGGCCAATGGCACAGATGTTTGTGGGCTGGCTCCACAGGCAGAGCCTCCCCAAGCACACTCATTTACCATGTGGGAGCCGGTGGGTGGCTGTGAGGGACTCCGGGGTGTCACCACGGGACAGCTTCCCCTGAGCTCTGCTTGGTCCTGCTCTACCTCCCAGTCATTCCACGGATTTTCTTGGGTGTTGGAGGTGGTTGGCAGGAGCACAGAAGATGGAAAGGGCAAGAGCTCGGCAGCAGATGGTGGCTCCTTCATTGCAGCACACGCAGGAGTTCAGCAAAGCCAAGCTGGGTGGTGATGGAGCAGATGTTTATGGCTATTCCTCATTTTAAATCAGATTATAGTGGTGTAGCGAGTCATCCATCAGGGATTGTGGTAAAGCAGCAAAGGATGTTGTGTGGGATAGCTGGTTCAGACAGCTCCTCACAGGCTGTGTGTGATTCCAGCCATCCCAAGCAGGCACTGCCTGCACACCATCACTTTTGCTGCATCTCTTACCTGTTTGTTCCAGCCTTAGGTCAAATAACATGGAATGAAAATCACAGGAAAATGCTTCGCTTGATCTTTCAAAATCACCCAAATGGTTAAAAAAAAGGAGTTAAAAACTCCATCTCTGTCACGAGGAGATGATCAAGGACAAAGCCCAGAGAGCAGTTTAACTGGATTTAGCTTTGTGGTACGTGGTGCATCCAGGCCATGGGTTTGAAATCCCCTGCAGTCATTAAAACATGTTAATAACAAAACCTGACCCTATGAACTGAATGACAGAACTTATATCCAAAAAACCATATTTAAATTTAGTATCTAAAGAGAGGTTGAAGTGTTGGTCTGGAAGGTCAAGGCATCAAAGGTCCAGCTCCAGTCCTGCCAGCAACCTTTGCTGTATTTTTGCCCAAGTCCTATGAACTATCTGTGATGTAGTTTTAAAAATGTGGATAAAAGGGGTTTTTTTCTACTCAAGGAGTCAAATTTAAAAAAAAAAATAATGTTATTGAGACAAATTAAAACTAAGGAAAGTTGTTAAATCACTCAATTAAATATTTCCATCAAGCAGTATGACTTTTTTTTGAGTTTCTGGTTTCCTTGGAAACCCATTTTTGCAGTCCCTGCCTTTTCATGTGCTCCAGCTGCTGTGGGCTCAGCTCTGAAGCTTTTACAGCAGCTCTGGAGGGGCAGGGCAGGGGCAGGATGCTGCAGGCTCCTCTCAGGGGCTGGCAGCAACAACGTGAGGGTCACTGCAGGGACACTGGGCAGGAGAGAATGGGCAGGAGAGAATGGGCAGGAATGTGTCATGGGCAGGAATGTGTGATGGGAAGATGCAGTACAGGTGTAGTCAAGAAAACACAGAAATGCTTTTGTTTGCAATTACAGGAGTCAAACTCACTCATATTTCATTAATGCTCTGGTCTGAAATCCCTGAGTTTACACCTCTGGCCCTCCACTGAGTGGGTGTTTTTGAAACATGTTTTCTTCTAGAAAGGTTGTAAAGCAAAGAGCCCATTTTATTTGGACTGGGATTTTAGAGAGTAAAAGGAAGAGCTGAAAATATTGCAGTCAAAATGAAGACAAGTTTTGTCTCTGTAAACTTCCAAATTCCATAAAACAAAATCATGTGGCAGCATTTCCCTTAATTAAACCATGAGAAATATTTAATATATTTAAGACTTCTGAGCAGAAACATGTGTGTGTTTTAGTAACCAGATATCACAGCCAGCTGCCCTCCACTGCTCCCTGTCCTCCCCCAGGTCCTGCCCTGGTAACACCACACCAAGGTCCAGGAGTTCTCTCTGGCTCATGCTCAATGGACCATTTTAATTTGGACACTCTAATCCAGGTAGCTGAGTCCACAAACCGATTGATTCCTAAAAAAATAGTCACCCTGAGAAATTCTGACCCGAAATTAATCAGATTTTGCCCTTGGTAAATGACAAATTTTTAAGGGAATTTTAAAATTTTATTTTTAATAATTATCAAAATAAGAAAATTGGTGGGTTCTTAGAAAGTGATCATTTTTTCATTTCAATATTTCAGATCTCTCCATCTCAAAAATGAGATGCTTCACATAGGAACAAAATGTTTTCAATTTGCAGGAATGAAACTTTTTGGCCGCACAGAACCGATGACAAAAAAACTGAATTTCTCTTCCTTGAGGAGTTTCAAAGTGTTGATGGATTGTCCTGATGCATAACATGAAACACTTCCAAAATCTTACAGCTCTTCAGGGAACAGGAAAAATCTTCCCACTCAGTTCTTGTGGCAGCGGAGGTATTTCATATTGAACTTTAAAAACATTGACAGATTTCTTCCTGCAGCCAAAGGAAGGCGGTGAGAGTTTATGTGTTTCAAAGAAAATTGAGGTGCTGGCAGACAACATCAATGTCTGTGTGTGTGTCTTTCAAAATGCAGTTGTCACCCGATGCAGTTGTAGTATGAATCATATCCTGAAGAGTTATATAAGGTTTGGGCTATGGGTAAAAGCTGGATTTTATTTTCCCCCAGGGAAAATTTGAACCTAGTGAATAAAAAAATAAAATTATTCTTTGAGATTTAATTGCAACAATAACTGAAATGCTGGAAACCCTAGAATTAGGAGCCTATTTATCTGAGATCTGTATATTGTATTTATAAATGGATAAATATCAGTGTACAGAGGGTCAGTTTAGAGAACAGCTTTTGTGGCCTGAATTTAGAAACCACTCCATTCTGGCCATAAATAAGAAAGGTCCCCTTGGTTATGTAAAAAGAAGAGGGAAGCATCTCACTGAATAATCCCGAGGGATTAGAGAGTCCCAGTGAAAGTCCAGTATTAGCCAGCAGCCAATGGCTTCACATCTGGAATCGGGAGCCCAAAGTCAGCTGGGGGGTGGCACTCATTAAAAATAGATCTCCTGGAGAGCTAAGATGATTATTGGTGCTGATTTGCAGGATTAGACACGGGGAGCAGTCTGTCAGGCTATTTCTTCACTTGAGCATACAGGAACCTCCTCCGGGGCTGGAGCAACCAGGGATTCATGGCCAGGGAGGGGAGAGGAAGAATTTGGGAGCAGGAGAGGGAAGACACCTTCCCTCTGCTCCTCTGGCATTGTGCTGGTGGTGCTTGGAGCGAGAGCTGAGCTCGTAATCAGACCTGCAGAGATTTGTGTGGCTTAAACACTGGAGATGTAAATGATTAACGTGATCTCCCTGCCTGCTGCTGTGAAGTCTTTGCAGCTGGATTTACATCCAGTTTATGGAAATTGCAGGGTAGCAGGGAGTTTGCAGGTGCATTTCTTTGAAGGAAATCTGGATACCTGGGCTGGGCTGAGAGGGGTGGATGCAATTCATAGTTGGGAATTAAACAAGTCAGCAGGACTCCCCACTGGAGTCCCCACAGAAATAACAGTGTGCAAAAACCTGACTGGGAATCCCTTGTTTTCCTTGTTCCTGACTCCTCTCTGATCTTATGTGCAGAATTTTTCTGTTTTGCAAGAGAAGACTTAGCAAATATTTCAGTGGAAGAATAGATTTCTGTTCAGGGACAGGAAAAATAAGCACTTTTTGAGGCTGAACATGCAGTTTGGATAACCACAGGTATGTGCTCCTGACAACCCATTTCCCTTCATTTGCTGAGACAGTGATAGAACAAACAATTTAAAATAATAAGCACATTCAGAAGAATTACAGCATGTGCTGTCTGCCAAAGGGGGAAAGTCTCATCCATCAAAGGAATGATTACAGGTAGCTGGCCCAGATCCTGCTAATTCCAATAGGTACCACAAATTCCTCCTAACTCCTGGTTTATATGTTTACTGATGGTGAATGAATATTCTGTTGAATCATTTGAGCACTGAGCTTTCAGCTGGCCATTAAGCTAACTGCTGAGAAATTAGAGCTGGACCTCAGAAATTCAGATTCATGGGGGTTATTTGGTAATTCTTTAATCAACTGCTCCTGCTGA
>NW_008239324.1:1140036-1189555 GCF_000691975.1 Corvus brachyrhynchos | reverse complement strand
CTGAATTGCCACATGAATTTTCTTTCACCTGGGGCTGTGTCATCCATAGTTACAGTTCAGATTAACCTGTCAGCTCAAGTAAATGTACTTTTCTAATTAGGTTCTTAATGTTTCCATCTGTGGCTCAGACAAAATGTTTCAAGATCCTTTTCCACCTTGCTTCAGAAACTCTCTCCTGAGAAGGGAGTGCTGCTGAAAAAAGCCAAGCCATCTCCAGCAGCCAATTCCCCCATGCAGACGTGGGTGGATTCAATGGGGATTCCCATCTTGGAGCACAGATAATAAAAGAGAAGCCCATAAACCCAGTTATTGAAGCCCTGACAGGCAGCAGCACTTCCTAAGCCTAATGGCTGCTCACAGCATGTGCTTTGGAGACCATCTCACTCAGTGCTTCCCCTGTAAATAATAATAAGATACAATGGATCTGTGGGAATTAAGTTCTTAGGAGGCGGTGATGTCATGTCCACAGATTCAGGGCACTATTCACTTGCTTTTGGGAAACATTTGATAGTTACATAATATTCCTCAATCCATGTTCTGGATCAGCTTTGTTCCATCAGGCTTTTCCCATTGCTTTAATAACTTCTGTCCCCAGGTTCACAAGTTTTGGGTTGGTTTGTTTTTTTTGTTTGTTTTTTTGGTTTTTTTTTGGTTTTTTTTTGTTGTTTTGTGTTTTTTGTTTTTTGGTTTTTTTTGTTTGTTTGTTTTTTGGTTTTTTGGTTTTTTTTTTTTTTTTGAAGTGTGCCACCATATTTAAAAAGAAAAAGAAAACAGAAGAAAAAAAGGAAGTAAAAAAGCCAGGGAATCCAGCAACTTCTAATTCGTGGTTGTTGCTTACATGGATATAAATAATAGGGGTTGTTTAACTGAGGGCAGCTTATTTCTTATCTGAGGAAATATTAATGCCCTCCCTGTCATCTAATTCAGCATAATGTAAGGGGATTTAGTGGAGATTAAGAGAGAAAGTGGGAGAAGGATTTATATTCTTTAGGGCCATGCTGGTGCTCCCAGGAGTTTTGGCATCACCTCCATTAGAAGAGGTGATTGCTCTCTGAGGAGTTAAAATAATTGGAAGGAGAGGCAAGCTCTTACACTGGAATGAAAAGTCCTGAGGAAAAAAAGAAGCAATTGTTCAAGTTTCAGACTCCCTGCCCTGCTGCTGGAGGGAAACATCTTTGTTCTCAGACCTGGAGCCTGAGGAAAGGCCAGCACCCCAGCAGCACTTAATTTTTAACAGGCTCTGCAGAGATTCACTCCCTGGGGGTGATCCAGCCTGGCCAGACAGTGACAGAGCACAGTTCTATAACATACTGTTATCAAATCACTCCAGTTATGTGTGCAGCTCCTCGGGGTGAGCCAGGCTCTGGCAAAGGCTGTAACACATCCAGGTGATACAGCAGCATTCCCCCAGTGAATGCATTGAGGTTTGTGAATATGTATTGGTTTTATACAGGCATAAACTTTGTGTGGAGGAAGGGAAGCTATCTCAGAAGTCTGCTTCTGTTTGCCCTGAATGATTTGTTGTGGTTGAATCCCCACATTTGCTATTTCAGTCGGGAATTCAAGGAATGCTCTGTACCAGAGTGCCTCTTTCTAGTGACAACATGAAATACTCAGATAACATTTGCTCCTCAGCCTTGGAGCCCAAAGAATCACCTTGTTTCCTGAAGGTCATATTTCCATGAGCAGTCTGGAGATGTGAGACAAATCTTTTCATTGCAAACTTACTCTTGGTAAGTACTCCCTAAGCAGAGAGAGGCTTCTGCAAAGTCAACCACTGTTCTGAGGTTTTATGAGATTCCAGCCGATGCCAAGAACAGATTCAAGTAAATTTAGTGGGAGCCTGCTTGTGTTAAATAGCCAGCAGTGACAGAAGTTTTCTTTAGCATCTCAGCTCGTGTGTGAAATGCAAGGTTGACTTTGTCCCCATGGATGTGACATTGGTAGATGTGCACAATTATACCTTGATGAGGATGAAAATGGGATCCCTCCAGAGCAGCATGAAGGCACCAGGCTATTTTTGACATTTGATCTTACATTTCTGCTGAATGTAATTGCTCATTTTGGTGCTATCTGAGCAAAGGCAGGCCAGAAACTCAATACTTCCAGGCCTTGTAGTGAAACAAATCCCACCTTCTCATACAAAGGAGGCTTGAAGGGCAGGAACAATATTAAAATGTGAATTTTAACTAAGGAAAACTACCTATACAGTCATCTTTCTTCATCCTGTGAGTGTGGAAATCTGTGTCTGTCCTTCCTGGGACTGCAGCAAACTTCTGGCTGTGGTCTGACCAGGATCATGGACATGTGCAGGTTGGAGGTAATTCCATCCAGATCATTGGGTTTTACAGCCTGCTCATTTTTATTGCTTGTTATTCCAAGCAAAAGGAGTAATCCTCTGGGAAGGGAAAGAGCAAAGAATAATGGATATAATAATATAGCTGTAACCATGCTGCCCAGTCATTTGCATCCACAAATGGAAACCCTTGTGCTTTGTGAAAGTGAAGGTTGGAGCCATTCTCTGGCCAGCTTAATCCAGACAGTGATCCCATAATCCATGTTACATTTACTGGCTTCCCCTCCTAATCGGTTTGGAGTCGGCATGATTTCTTCCAAATGTTAATGAAAACCAGGGAGCACTTACTCAGGGAAGCAAATGGAAATAAAATCCATATTTCCAGCCATTATTACAGCTCGGGTCTGGCCTTGGGTTTATGTCACAGCATTACATTGAGCTCAGCTTCCAGCCTTTGGTCTTTTCTGACTGGGAATATTGGAGGAGTTTGATGTGACCAAGAAAATTTTTGCTTAGGAAATCAAACAAACAGCTTCCTATGGAATTTTTCAATATGAACAAACTTGTGTTTTTTGTTTTGTCCTAGAAGTATGAAAATGAAAATGACATTTCATTTCTGAAATGTAGTTTCTGAACTTCTGCTCATCACCCCATATGTGCAACCTTCTTGTTGAGCTTCTCCCATGAGCAGCTTTCGTACCAATGATGTCACCCCACTCTGCTGTTATTTATCCATCCCCCAGCCCTTGGACATTCCTGCATGGATTCTCACCAGAATCCTGTTTCTGGAACAACCACTGCTATATCTCCCATGGTACAGCTCCCCTGGGTGTGTGTTTGTACATTTTCACTGCAGCTCAGCGACAGAAAACAAGGGCGGTGCTGTTCTCTCTTCAGTTTGTAATGCCTGGAGGTCCTCAGAGGGGAGGTCTGGCAGGCCCAGCAAACCCAGTGGGAACTCAGAGCTGTGATAAACGAATATAGAGGTCAAATGTACACATCAGGGCTCAGCCAGTCCATGCCTTGTTCCAAGCAGGCAGTGCTGGGACATGGCACTGAGGAATGAACACTCCTGTGTTCATTAACCTGGTGGAAGAGGTGGTTCACTTTTTACCCAAATTCCTCTCAGCTTGTTTTTCATCTGATGTCGTGTTCTGGGGTGATTTGTGGTTAATTTGCAACCTTCTCTGAAATACCATCTGTGAATTAATCAGAATTCCCTCCAATCTGAAATGGGACCCCTAAATCAGGCCCCCATGTCAGGAGTCTGCAGCAGCTTTCCTCACCACCACATCACTTCAGTCATTCCTCACTCAATTATGTGTGGAGACGCTGAGTTTAATTGTGTTATTCCTGGCGAAGAAGGAGAAAAAAGCAGAGGAAAACTAGTTCTACCAATCCTATTTGTGAATTATAACTGTACACTCTAATCTAATCATGTTTCTCTTTCCCCAGATGTGGAGAATGTTAAGAGTGCCTCATTACCGACCACTAATTAAAGCTACTGTGAAAGAAATGTTGGGTGAAATTGTGCCAGCTTGGAGTTGCTGGCAAAGCTCCCACTGACTTCAGTGGCACTCAAGTGTTGCTTTTTGGGTTTTGGTCTAATCAGAAGATGATCATTGTAATTATATATTATCTGGTAACATCTGGGATCTCCAATTAAATCTCAGGCCTCATGCACTGGGCAAGTAAAGAGGTTTATTTGGGTTTTAGGTCATTCATCATGGGTAAAATCCTGAGAAGTGCCCGCCTATAACGAAAGGATTTTTTTCCTGGGGGCCCACAGCCCCCTTTGAAGCCAGAGTCTTTCAAGAGTGTGTGTTTGGGTCTAGAAGGATTATCAGTCCCAAACAAGGACTCAGGGATTCGTGTAGGAGCCAGGCATCCTGGGGAGGGCTGGCTGGAGTTCCATGCGGAGGTGTTATCCGCACACACAGAGGTGGCAGCGGTGGGGGCTCGTGCAGGAGGGGTCTGTAAGAACACCCATAATGCAGGAGAAAGGAGGGAAGGGTGTGGGGTCTGGCTTGAGGGGGCTGATCTGCTCGAGTGTCTGTGAGAGCTGCTGCAAGCAGGAGATGTGAAAATCCAGTGTATCCTCAGATCAGTGATATTTACAGCTGGGGCCTGGCTTGATGGTGACTTTCCTAATTCCTTCCTAAAACTCATTTAAATTCCTCACTGGTTTGTTTTTCTCTTCCCCGTGGCACTCCTTGATCTATGTAGTTCAATTAAAAGGCAGCATGAGGGCAGTGTCTACAAGAATTTGTTTATTTCCACACTGCCTCCAACAGAAGTTCTCTAAATGCTTCACTTCTACAGCAACATATTTTCCACTTCTTTTTATTTCCCTCTCCCCCAGGCTGCTAAACCTTTGCTTTAAAACTGCAGTGTGGGTTAAAAAGTGTGTGCCCAAATCCCTGCCTGTTGGTGTAAACTGAATTTCCCATTTGTGACCACTCACCTGATGTGCCAGGCTACCAGGGCAGACAGAAAGAGGCTCAAATGTGGTTTCCTGATTTCCCTTTTTGCTCACACTAGAACTGCAATGGAAGGAGACTTTTCTGGCTGTGTTTTACCTTTGTCTTTCAGCAGCACTTTTGTGCTAGATACCTTCCTGTTTAATCTATAGGGTTAATTGTGGATGAAAAAGGACATAATTAGGTCTCTGTCACAGCACCATGGTGTGTTTGCTTCCTTGGGGTGCTGGATGTCGGACACCTCCCATCAGCAGGTTTCTCTGAGTAAATAGTAAATTAGTAAATAAATATTTTGTTTTGTACAAGCCCTTCCTGAAGAGTTTTTCCCATGTTTAGTGCACACCATGACTTTTTTCTGAAAATGGTTTAAATATTGTGGAGTACTTGTTTACATCAGCAGCTGTAGGGGCGTGTGTGCCCTTAACCTGTAGTGCTTCGTTCGGCTAATTACAAACCCATTCAATAATTCCTTTTACATTTGTGCTGACTTTTTAGCTCTGAATAAAGATTGCTTAAGGTGAAGGTGCTTGAAACACTCAGCTGGGGAACTTCAGTGCACAGTCAAAGCACCACGGTCCTCTCATTTCTGCTGTGACTGCTTTGTGGAAAAGGGCTCTTGTGGAAATTTATCCTAAGTAGTTTTTAACGATGCTGTGTTAATACAGCGGCTGCACTTCTTCAGACTACCACTGAAAGATGTTTCTTTTAACATAGGGGAGATTTCTGGGTGAAAGTCCTTTGTCCTAAGCAGTTCATACATCCAGCTGAAGTTAACAGGACTCTGTACAGTGTCTTCTGTTCCCAGATGGACACTCAGTGGTAAAAATGGCAGTACCTCAATATCAGGGTATACATTTAGAAGAACCAGTATACCATTAAAAAATAAAATAGCCCTTTGCCTTTCATCTGTCCCATTTTCTGCAGTGGAACATGCAGTTTCTGTCTGTGGGGACAGACCTGAATCAGGGGTTGTCAGTGGAATGGGAAAGGCAGTGCAAAGCCCTGAGCTGACATTAACCAATGCTGTAAAGGGCAGAAAAAGAGAGGCTGCCCCAGGGGACTCGGGGCAGCTGCACCCACAAGAATTGCAGGAGAACAACCTGGAGAGTTGAGTTGTGGCTGTGCACCGAGGTGCTGCTGAGGGCCCAGTCTCCACTCCGTGGCACTTTGCTGTCAATTAACCTTTCAAAGCAGAGGTTCTCCTTGATCTCAGTTTGTGTATCCAGATGTTTCACAAGTCATGCCATGGACATATATTCAGTCAGCAAAGACTCTCCATCTTCTTCCTCCTATTAAAAAAATCATTATATGCATGAACATTGCAGTATCTTAACTTAAAAAGCTCTTTAGTTCAACTGGGACAGCTGAATTCTTAAAAAATTACAAAATCACTCTTAAATGTCTCAGCAGAGGCATCTCCCTGTGTAATTCTAGAGTTGATCTGACCCCCCACCCCAGTTCCAGTTTGCAGTGCCATGCTGTGCTTTCAGATCCTTCAACTCTGGATGTTTCTATTGTGACATTTTCTGCACCATAAAAACACTCCCACTTTCAAGTTAAATCAACAGTTGTGGCAGAATGGGTACTAGAATTGCAGTCAGATCCTCAACTGCCTTTAAAAGAAGGCAAAATGCTGTGTGACATTTGAGGATGACACTAATAGCATCACTAAAATGAATTAAATGAATGTTATCTCTTTTTCTGAGTGGCTTTTAGAGTCTTTATAATGCTTTTTGGATTGTTACTGCTGACTAGCATTAAAAAAGTACCAAACATCTATTTCCATGTAATTCATCTTTTGCAGTATTTGATAGTCCTGGAGTAATGGAAGAGTCATTCGTAGCTGGAGATGGAAGAAATGAAGCGTCAGAAGAGAAAGGATGCTATCAAATAAGAAAGCAAACAAGTCTCTGAAATTAGAAAATGTGAGTTTTCAGCTTTCAGTAGCTTCTCAAACAGAACTGATAATGCCATGTGGGGTTACAGGAGATTTACCCATGGCTGTTAAGATGCAAAGAGCTTGTGTAAATAGATTTAATTTCCAAACAAAATCAGACCTCACTCGAAATGAACACTTCTCTCCATATTTGTCCTTGAATGGCAAATTGCTTAAGAAAGTTTGAGCCCTGACTTCTAAGACTCCACAACTTTGAGATTTACATTTGCATGAAGCAAGCCTGGATTTGAGTTTAAAGCAAGAATTTCAGAGCAGCTGAGATTCAGGGAGTCCAAGGGTTTATTCTGAACTTTGTGTGACTACCTTGGGTACTCTGAAAAAAAGAGAAAGCCCTGTGTTTTGACTTATGAGGAGGATTAAAAGCTAGATATGACATAAATCACAGATAAGTGTTTGAGGAGGAGTTTGGCTCTCCAGATGTGCTGTTCTCAATCTGCAGGGGCAGAGTTAAAGAATTTCAGTGAGCACCTTTGACAAAAAGGTTCACAAGCCCTTGCCCTTGGCCATTTGTCAGACCATGACATCATGAAGGTATTCCTGGGATGGTTTAGGCCATGTTTGTGCCTGTCTGGATGTGCCTCTCACGTGTTCAACAGCAACACAACCAGGACCTCAAGGCCAGGGTGCCAAGATCCTGTCTCAGCTCACTAATCCAAACTGCAGTGGCTGCTCTCACCCCATTTTCTACATTATATTATAAACCAACATTTTTCAGCTTTTGATGAGGTCTCAGAAGGCCCCGAATGAAGCCCCAGTGAAGGACCAATTCCACCCAAAAGCAAAGGAGTCCCCCAGAGGAGCCTGTTTGTGGAATCACTGCATTACAATTAGCTCAGGACACTCCTTCCATGAGGAACTTACTCACAGCATCTGTCAAAATAATTGCACCTCTCAGTGATTTTTATCCCTCTATTCCTTGTTTTAAATATATTCATTAATTAAGCGGCTCAGCTCATTTCAACGTGGCCTGAACTGAAACGAGCAGTTCATCTTCCTCATTATCCTCAGAGCAGATTGCTGGGAACTGGAGCAAGCTGAAACCCTTTGTGTCAGCTCACACTCTTCGAGCCTTCTCTATTCCTTTGCTTGTTCTGGTTATGGAGACAATACTGCAAAGGGAAAGGATGGGTGTTATTTTTGAGCTGTAGGTGACAGGTGACACCAGAGGGCTGAAATTGCATACAGAAATAGGTGTGGCTTTCCTCCTGGAGACAGAAGGATGGTACAGGGTGAGTCAGGGAGCGTAGGTGTCCTGGTTTGGGCTGGGACAGAGTTCATTTCCTTCATGTGGCATCTGGCTGTGGTTTGGATTTGTGCTAGAAGCTGTTGGTAATTCAGGGATGTTTTGGTTAAGCTGAGCAGAGCTTGCTTAGAGCCAAGACCTCTTCTACTCCTTAGCCACCCCAGCAGTGAGGAGGCTGGTGGGGCACAGGGAGCTGGGCAGGGACACAGCCAGGACAGCTGATCCAGCTGACCAAAGGGTTATTGCCTTGTTGTAAGGGGAGGGTGAGGATGGGAGGGTGCAGAGCTCTTGCTCCAGATGTGGGCACACGTGGTAGGGCAGGGGACCTGCCAGCATCACTTCTCTGTGGTGAAGTTCATCCTGTGCTGCTCCTCAAGCCTCTCTGCTGAAGCCACTCCTGGGGAAATGCAGATGAGCCAAATTGGAATCATCTGCAAAGAAGCAGTAGCTGAGGGGTATTTTAATGCAGTAGCTCTAATGGCTTCCCATTTCCTGCTAGGGAAATGTGTAACTAATTAAGTCTATGACATTCATTTAACTCAAACAATAAACCGTGCTCGTGTCATCAGAGGTATTTTCTAAACACACTTTTTCCTGGAGAGAGAAGGGGAGAGTTTGTAAACAAAACATGAAAATAACTGTTTATCACCTTTCTGAACTCCAGATGAAACTGTTGTCTACACAATCAGGACTTGGGGCATTGATTAATATTGTTGCAGCACTTGATCAAGACTAGGAAATAATACTTGTTTTAAGGTTAAAACTCATGTTTAAAGCTAGTCAGATGAATAGGTCCTGTACTTCCAACAGCAGATGTTGTATAAGTGTTGGCTTTCTTGTTCTGTGTCCCACTTGTGCCACAAGGAGAGCTCTCAGTGTGCTGTGGGGAGGTGAGAGAGCTGGGATTACAGCAAAAACCCCACAAACCTGTAGCACAAATTTCTGAAAGTCTCAGAATAAACAGCCTTGTCATCTCCTCACATTGGCAAGTGTGCCAAGGATTTGACTCCTCCACTTCATTGCTGGCTCACATCACAAATCTCTGTCCCAGCAAAGCCCTGTCTGTCCCTGCACTGTGCCAGGGGACCCCTGAGCATTGTTTTGCTCAGTCTGCCCATACAGCCCCAGTGCTGGGCACTGCCTGATTTCTGTCTGCCTTCCCAGCAGAATCTGTTGTGTCTAATTGGAGATTATCCCAAGTGTCACAACAGAGCCCAAATCTGACAGTTCAGCTGAGCACTGGAGTAATGAGTTAAATAATGCACCTTGGAAAAGTTAATCCTTAAAAATCCGTTAGACATATCTCGTTTTCCAGGTCAAAGCAGAGCTATATTTAACCTTTTAGAGGAATTCAGGAATTTGGGGATGGGGGACAAAGAGAGGACAGAGCAGTTATTCTGTTGGCTGCACAATCTCATCTCATGGTGCAAAACAAACTTGCTCATTCTGTGGAAGTGCAACAAAAATTGGATTTTGTTTCACTCCTCCCAGATCTTGTCCCAGCAGATGACACAGCCAGGCACAGAAATAAAATAAAGCACCATATCAAAGAGATATTAAATCCTGCTGCCAACAATTGGCTTCATTTTTCTAGTTATTGATTGCTGTCAAGGTCCTGTCTGGGGAAGGCTCCAGAGCCCTGGTTTATGGCAGCTCACAGAAACAACGAATCTTCACGTCTTTGCTCTGAGAACATTTCTATTTTGTCACTTAAATTCTCCCACAAAATCTGTTATTTTATTCCTCAGATCAAGTGGCCCACAGAGGCACAAAGTTTTCCCTGTCTCCTCTGGGACAAGGAGGGAGGCTGATGGAAGCATTCTGCAGCTCAGGCTGTGTCAGCCAGGGGTACACGGAGAGCTCTGGCTGTGACCCCTCTGTGCCAGGAGCACTGCAGCGCAGCAGAGACACTCCTAACACATCAGAAGCCTCAAAACCAGCTTTATTTTTCCTTTTTAATTTCAACAGCAACCTCAGAGAGCCACACAACTTGTTCCCTAATCCCCAAAGCCCTTTGAATTGTTCTATACCATATAGGCCATGGTGCTGTAAATATAAAACTCATCCCATCCTCTCCAGTCTGGAATCATTTCTGCCGAACCGTTTCTCCCAGAAGGCTCAAAGAATGAATTTTCTCCAAGGAGGGGAAAAAAGCTGGCACCAAACTACTCAGGCCAGTAGTTGGAGCAGTTTTGGAGGTTTGTCTGAAGCAGTCACAGGACAGCAACAAAATTCCTGCATTCCCACCTCCTTGCTCCCAGCCAACAGGCAGGGTAATAATCCCCTACATAACCAAATGTAGGGGATCTGTCATACATGGAAGCCCCATTCACAGTTTCATTACATTTGCTCATTTTTCTCCATCTATTTCACACATGGGGGCTCAGGCCAGCCCAGTGTGCAGCGCTGTCTTTGATCTGTGCACCAGAAAATCTGTATTGAGTCAGCTGCACATTTCTAAGCAGATTAAATTTGCCCTTGTGGTTCATCTGAAGCCTGACAGATCTCCTTTTGTGTGCTTTGTGGTCCAAGATCCCAAACCAGCAAAACCCTACAGCCCATCTGGAAGTTTAAGCACATGAGGCCTCCTTCAATGGGACTTAACTCATTGAAGGTGCTTAAAGCCTCATGCAGCCAAAATCCTCTGCTTCTACACACTTGCCAGTGACCTTCACCTGAAGATTACTGACGTGTTCTGGGCTTGGAATTTGGGGTTTTTTGGAAGACGGCTTTAGAAAAGTGAAAAAAGCCGACAGTCTTCAGGTGGAGAGGTGGAGGCCTTGGAGTTTGGGGTGTGATGGAGATGCAAGGGCCTAAGATAGGACATAAGTTTGAAAGACAAGCCAAGAGTTTTTGAGGAAGTTGTGAGAAATTGTGGGTCTGAGTGTCTCCTCTTTGTCTCCACAAGGTTACAGGATCATTTGCTCTTTCTCAGAACCACGTTCAAGGGAAAGCATGCACCCAAGAACCTGAGGTGTAGCAAAGCGCAAGGGCCTGAGGGAAAAGGTTACCAAAGGCTGAAATTATGTGGGACTTGTGCTTGCAAAGAAAACAGTCAGCTTTTCCCAGCAGTAACTGGAGAAGGCCCATTTTGGGAATCTGACATCTACCCTGGGTTCCAGGCAGCAGCTTTACCACAAAAAACAACTTTGAGAGAGGTAAAGACTCTGAACCAACTCCAGGTTCAGCTCCCTTCTCTAAGTGAAAACAGCAGCGCAGTGTTCTCACTTCTTCTCAACCACCAAACAAAGCTGAAAGGTTGTCATGCCTGGGGAAATTGATGTATCGGTACTTTTTAATACAAATGCCTTTTTTGGGTGGCTATATTTAGCCCAATACATCCTGGGAGCTATATTTGAGTGTCATGCACAGTGGAAAATAGCCCTCTGAGGTCAGTAGCCAAACACAGAAGGAACAAGCCTCACAAGTATTCTTCTGGATGAGCATCCTGCCACAGCAATGGAAATATTCCCATTTTGGTGCAAATCATTTATCTGGTAAATTACAAATGTCAAGGTAAAATATAATGAAAGGAGTGGGAACAAGAGGAAGCTGTACCCAGTTTTCCTCTCCTTTTGCACCACTCTGTAGGCTTTTTGAAAGGCGAAAGTATTTTCCAAAATATGCTTCCTTGGAATAAACTGCATGTTATTTATGGTTTCTGACAAGATTCTAAGCTACTGATACTCTTGATTTGTGTGTTTAATTTGGGGCTTTTGCAAGAAAAACAGAGAGCAGTTGCTTGTGTGAACCTGAAATCTATTGCAAACATCCCAATTCTTGACCAGGGAAGTTCAGGGAAATACTTTATCTGAAAAATGAATTACTCCTTTTAATCTTCTCAATCTGCCAGGAAAAGAAAATAGAAGAACAAAAAGCAAAATTAGATGAAAAACAACAAACCACATTTTGATTCAAATAGGACTGAGAGAAATCCAACCTGGTGGGGGCGAGAATCCTGGCTGGTGTTATTTGTGGGATCTGCAGCTTGGAAAAGCTGAGGAAGTGAATGTCAAGGGGACATCTCTGATTTAAGTCCTAGAGCTGAGGGGATAAAGGGATCTCCCTGCTCACATAAACTTAGGAACGAGCAAGGATTTTATATCATTTTGCTGATCCTGATAAAGCCATTTTGACTGTTTATGGGAGTGACTTTAATTGCTGGGGTGGGACAGCCCAGTAGGTAAAGCTGACACAGAGCCTTCGACATCGATCCCAGCCTGATGCTTCCAACCCCAGGTGCAACCTCCTCCTCTTCCTCCTCCTCTCCTGCATCTGCACTGCCACATTTATCCCCTGCACAGGACTCAGTGCCACTTGAAGCTCTGAGGAATCAGGAGATTTGTGTTTGCTGCCACTGAGGCCACACTGGATATTTAATCTTCAGCCCATAAAAGTTGCAGCCTGTGCTTCTAAAATACTCTCACAACGGATGGAGCCATGGCTGCTGCACGCAGCCAGGAAGGAAGAGAGGCAACTTGCCATGTTTTTTCCATGCTTGCTCATAAATAGCCTTTGCTTTGATGTTTCAAATGACCTTAGCATTGATCAACAGTTGCAGCCCTCAACAGCTCATTCAGTGAGCTGATGTTTGTAAATAAAGTGGAGATTTTAATCCACGGTAGCAAAAGGTCCGTTGGAAAGGAGAAATGATTTATTCTTGGGTCTGTCTCCTCTGTCACAGAACTGGGCTGTAAAAGTCACAAACTGTTTTTGAACAAATCAGAAAAAGAATTGATTTAATTAGACAGTGAAATATCAAGGTAGCAATGGCAGGGAGTCGTTTCTGGCACTTTGAGTTCTCTTTTCATTAAAGCATCTTTTGTAAACCACAACGGCCTTTATTCACAAACTTTTAGCACTCTGGGAGTGCTGCTCATTCCCAAACATCTCTGCCATCTCTGCTCTCACTGACCTCCATGTGGGAGCTCCCTCCTGCTCTGACATACCATTCTTCCTCACTGATTCCCTGCCAGAGGTGGAGGTCACGGCAGGGGCCCTGCAGGGAGAGGTGCTCCCAGCAGCTGCCTTTCCTTCCCCTGAACCACAAGCTCTTTGCTGACAGTTTTCTAGCTTTTGTGATCTCTGGAATTCATCATTTTCAGCACAAAAAAACCCCAACATCTGCGCAAGGAAATGTCCTTGGTAGCTCAGCATCCAAGGGCTGTGTGCACATAACCACAGCAAGCAACACAGAGCTTTCCTCCAGCTCTGGCTCTGGTGACAGGAAGGGGAAACCTCCCATAAATTATAGTTGTGCTTTTAAAAGTTTGTAAGCAAACAGCCATGAATCTCCTTTGTTCTTCACAAGGGCCTGTTTGTGCCAGATCCAAGTTGAGGGCAGTTCTTGGGCAATGCAGTGCCCCTATTCAAGGTCTTCCATGAATGCCATAGCTGTGGGGCAAGCTGGCATCTCCCTGAAAATAAATATTGTGATGAAAACAGAAAGGGCAAGCTTTCCTAAACCAGATTGCTTAAGAAAGAAGCCTGGAGTTTGCTGGGTTGTGAGGGGAACAGTGAGCTTGGTGTTTTGCTGGCAGGTCCAGACAGGTTTGGATTGTTTGTGAAGCAATTGAAGGAGCACCGAGCCCCCTGTGAGCTGCCACCTCTGACCTCACTACCAAAGGTGTTGTACCAGTGATGTCTCCTCTGCCTCTGAATGGACAGTGGAACTGCTGATGCAACAGGAACCCAGCACTGCCCTGCTGTTTCTTCCTTCTTATCTCTTAGAAACCATTTCACTGCTGGCTGGGAATGGTGGGAACAGCATAGAGCTCTCTCCCTCCCACAGATTCCTGCCAACATAGTTTAGGCAGCTTTGAAGCATGGAACTGAAGGGACAGATCCACAGCACCTGCCTGCATGGATGTTGCAACACATCCCTGTAGTTCCCTTCTCTGTCAGAGCACACTGGCTGCAAAGCCTGTTACAAAAATACCATTATTTTAAGCAGTGGTTATTTCATTACTGTGGTAAAAGAGATTGTGGCCATTTAAAGGACCAGGATAGAGTCTGTAATATAATTAGATGGTCCTGAGAAAGCAATACTGGAATTCAATCACTGAGCAATCCACATGCACTTCCTGAAGGTAATCAATCCCGGTGTCGAAGGAAGCCCATTGTTCTCGTCCCCCAGGCTCTCCTGCTCCCACAATGTACAAAGGGCTTCCTTGTCAAGACCAACAAATCTACTTCCCCAGCTTAGTCAGAGATAAGAAAACAATGTCTGGACTATCCAGACAATTTGTCTATCTTTAGGCACTTTGCTTTTCTCTTTCTAAGTTTCCCTGTTTCCCTGTTTGGGCCATTGCTGACGTACAGCTGATCATACTTTCCCTGGGATAAGGTTCTGCTTGTCTTTACACAACGTAAAACTGAAAATCACTGGAGGTCATTCTGCATTCAGAACAGGGGACTGAAAGCAGTGTTCCCATCCCTAACTCCCTGGCTTACACACAATAGGCAAAAAGTTATTCAAAATATAAACCAGCTTCCAAGCTCCTCCTTGGTGACCCTAATCTAGAATTAGACTTTTTATTGTCCCTTGCCACCTGTGTACTGTGAGATTTGATTTGTAAACACTGGCCCAGAAACTCGGCATTAATTCATTAATTCTACCAAGAATGTTCTGTTTTATAACTAGAAAATTGAATTACTTACTATTTAATTTTAGTACTTTCCACCTTTTGTCTAGGAAATTGAATTATTCTGGTTAGTTTTCTTTTCCCAGTGTATAACAACTCGCACATATACACCACTCTTCTGTCTTAAAATATATACAGTGTCCTTCCAGCAGGTAAAATTCTATCTAAAGCATCCCTGTCCCAGCTTGTTGAGCTTAACAGGAGTTACAGTGGTGAAACTGAAGCCAGAATTGAGTCAGTATCTATCTTTTGTGGGAGCCCTTGGGGGTTCCAACAACCTGGGCGACGTAAAAAAGAAGTGTTTGCCTCCATGAAGCTGCCATTAGCTAATGGTTCTCGATTGCAGCTGGTGCAGTTTTATAAAGGGAAAAACTTTCCCTCAGAGTCACATCCCCGGCAGCAGTGGGAGCCCAGCGGGGACCCTGCAGTCAGGGGAGATTAAGGGCATTTCCCCAAGGCTTCCCAGTGGAATCAATGCTTGCTAATCTTTAGAAAATCACACTAACAAGCTCCAGGCACGAACTGCAGGAGCCCTGCACACCAGTCCCTGAAATCACGCACAGGCCATTAATGCATCAGGGCTTTAATGAACCGGAAAATCTCTCCTCAGCAGAGGCCAGAGGATGCTTTAAGGCTGCTAGGCTGATCTTAGGGCAGTCAGTCAACTCTGACAGCAAAAATGCTGCTTTTGGGGCTGATCTGGGCTGGGGAGCAGCCCCAAGTCCTCACAGGGACGTGGGCTTTGAGGCTCATGCAAGTGATGATCAGCAGCTCCTGAAAAATCCTGAACTCAGAAACCCCCAAATGGCAGTTCAAGGAAAGCTGCTGGTGTTGTGCTATAGATGTGCTCCATGTATTTTCAGGAAATACCCTTGTTCCTCCTCTTTCAAACCATCAGGCAGATCTAGGAAGTGCAGCTGGCCAAAATACAACTGCTAGAGAGGCTGATAACTTCAAAATGAATGAAATATTGCTACAACCCGCATTAAAAAAAAAAAAAAGGCACTTTTTTTTCTATCAGTCATAAAATCTACTTATTTCCTGAGCAATGTTGTAATTTGCCTGATGCTTATGAGATATATTTGCTTGCTTTCTATTCTGTTTCCTATTGGGCAGTCTGCAAGGTTTTCTAATCTCTGAAAGAAATAAGCATCTGTTTCCTTCATGGTCCTGATTTAAGGTAATTATATTCCTATTATACTCCTACACAAAAAAAATCCTAGCAAAAATAAGAACAACTGATTTTTCTTTCCTCAAAAGATATTTTAACTTGCAATCCAGGACGAATGAACATTGGATCATTCCTTAAAAGAAGCAGCCTCCAAACTTGTGTCCTCTGCCTGGGTAAGTTTGGTGCATTTCCAACTGCTCCATATCACCGATGTGTCTTTGTAGAATCAGCACCCAAGGAAGGAACTGCTGCCTTCAAAATTCTCCCAGCTGGCACATCCTGGTCCACCCTGATACATCAGCAATTCGAGCATCCCAGGAGCCATGAAAATAAAAATAAGAAAGCTGTTTTTTCTCCAACAGAGAGGAGAAAGGATGACCAAAAAGCAGAAGGAAAAAGCAAATTGTTAGAAAAAGGAGGGAGTGCAGGATGAAAAACCTTGGAGCTGATCACATCACCCTGTGGAGGCAGGGAAGGTATTTTCTCTCACTCCTCCATATTTTGAGGCAGCTCCCTGGAAGTGTTGGCACCGAGGTGGAGGCATCAGAGGTTTGTGCACAACATCAATAGAGTGACTCCTGTGTCACCTCACCAAGAAAGCCATGTGCATCTGCATCTTTATATCTGTTTTTTATATTTTCAGTAATTAAAAAAAAAAAAAAAAAAACCCAAAAAACAACAATAAAAACCCAAAACATTTTTGTGTTTGTTCTTTGGAGTCAAGTATTTGACTTTTGAATCCCTAGGGGTCAGCTCCTCCAAAACAAAAGGCACTTGGTGTCTCCACTGCCCTGAGATGGAGTCCCAGTTCCGTTTTCATCCTCAGGGGTGGGGCTTTGCTTCACCTCTATCAGCAAACACTTAAAAGGCTCAAACAAAGCAACTTTCCCCTTCAGAAAAAAACAACCAGACATGCTCCTTAGGGATTTCTGTTTTCCAGAGCTCCTTAACCCCCTCACCTCACTTCTCAGGTTTTAATAAATAATTTTTTGACAACTACTTTTCATATTTCTGATTCTGACATGGGGAAAGGGTAACTATTACCTTAAATCTGGCTCCAAAATAAAAACCTTGCAGAATCAGCATTTTTTAATGCAGCCTTTGAACAACTGGAATGTCTCCTTCCATAAAATCCTCAATGAAAACTGTGTCTGAAGCCAATATTCGCCCCCCTGCAGAGTGTGAAACCCACAGATTTCAGCACAGATGCTGCAATCCCTGGGCTATGAGAATTAAGAGCAATTTCACTTGAAATGGGAACAGGATTTCATCCCAAAATACAATGGTCCCAGAGCAGCTTATCCCAGTGGAGGGGATAAACTGCCATTAAGTGGCGAAATTCAAAGAAGGAGGGACATACCTTGAAGAAATGAATTAGAAACAGTTTCAGGTTCTTCTCTGCCTGTTGTCAGCTGTCTGACTTTATAACCCCCACACTCCTACTCTACAGGGTCGGGGTTTTGCTTTGTTTGCTCTGTTTTCTGCAACATACACCCAAACAGCAGGGGCAGCCACTCATAAGTGGGAATCAATCCCAAAATATTCCCCACGTACAGAGAGGGAGGCCAAGCACAGACAGATTGATGTAGAGCCCTCTGAGGAAGGCTGGTTTTTATCAAAACCAGAAGTCCACTCGTCCTTTGTAAACCCTGATTCCCTGTCCGGGGTGGGATGGGGTGGGATTGTGTTACATTTCGGAGCACCCTGACCCAGAGGAGCCCTCAGAGGCTGTAAACACAAGCCCTGCTCATCCCTGCCTCTTGGAAACACTCATCTGCTGTCAGCACTGCTCTGCTCTCAACCATCAGCACTTTCCCAGCCTTTCACTGTGCCCTTTCTACCAATCCATGACCCCGCCAAGGGTCAGGGCTTGCAGGATAATTGCAATTCCAACTGTTAGCTGTGCTTCGGGCTGGGGACCTTCGTTGTGCTCAGGTTTTACAGTAGCTGGAGCAGCAAAGCCTGGCTCTGCAATGAGCCCTCCCCAGTGTTACACTGATCCTTGTGATGACAGCAGATGAAACCTCTTCCCAGGGACGCATTCTGGGGTGCACCTTGGCAGTGCCACCCATTAAATCTCAAGGCTGACTGAAACATCAAACTCATCTGCTGGGATTTGAATCGCTCACGTTATTTTCCCTTGCCTCATTCCAGACCTCGTCGTAAAACCTTCTCTGAGCTTTGCTTCTTTCCTTAAATAGGAGTTCCATCCCCTCTGAGGAATGGCTGTGGATTCCAGGGTTTGCCCTCGAGTCCCAACCTCGGGCTCCCAGTGCCTGTGGCACGGCGGGAGGGAGCGGGACAAGGACAAACAGCGGCAGCAGCGGGGCTGATCCAGCCCCTCTTTGCTCCGTGGACAGGCTCCAGCTGGCTCCAGTGGCAGCTGGATCAATCCCATGGTGGAAAGAGTAACGATCCAGCCAGTTAGGCTGGCATCTGTTAGACCAGAGCAGCAGCAGTGGTGGAGACATTACTCACGTCCCGAGATATGCGGGGCTAAGGCCAAGATTCCTTGTGGATCTACAGCTCCGTGAGGTTCCTGGGGCCCTTTTCAGGTCTCCGTGGCTTTGCCAGTAACCCCTCGGCTTCTGGGCTTGCACCAGGGCACTCTCCCACCTCAGGTCAGCAAGTCCCTCTTTTCACGGTGGCCCCAAAGCTCTGATCTGGAAGGAACTCACTTAAAAGCCCTCTATCAGAAATATGCTGCTCATGTGCCAGAGAAACCAGGAATTATTCTCTACATCCGTTCTGCACTGAGTGTGGAAATATAAACCCCGTCAGGATGAGAGGAGAAAGGGATAGAATGAAGAAGAAGGTACAGAATGAGAGGCAGGTGAAACAGGCCAAAACACCCCTGGGTGACACTGGTGGGCACAACCTCAGCCTTTCCGTTCGGAATTCCCATTCCAGGCAAGCCCGCGGAATTTTTATTTTCTTTCTCTGAAAATTTGGAAACTGATGAAAGTATCTATTTTCAGGTGCTCACTGTATAAGTAGTGCTGATTTACAATAACTGCTCCCCTTTGGGGGGGGACAGCCATGAGTTATTCCTGTGCTGAACATGTTTTTCCATGTTTCCAGGAGCTGCTTTGTTGAATGAATCGCTGCTCCAGTAGATGCATTGTGTCTAATGCGTTTGCTTATGCATTCCTGAGACTTTGCATTGGTCCCAGCAGCAGCCTGGAAGTTTCTGGCTGTGACTCTCACTAACGGGCTGGTGGTGCAATTATTCACGTGAAGGGAGTTGCTTTATTCTCAGTTATTATCTCTTCTGATCTCTCGGCAGATAATTACTTACAAAGAAATCAGAATCAGACCATGTTACACACAATTATAAACCTAAATTGGTGTGGAGGGGGAGAGCAGCACGTTTTCTTCCTCAGAGAGAGAGGAAAACTGTAGGAGCTGGGCTGCTGTGCCAGGTCATGTGTGACCTGCGTGTAAGTTATGGAATTTCTGACCTAAATTCCAGTGTTTTCTCCTGGATATAATGCTACCTTCCTATAGCATAGACTGCTAGTTTATTAGTCCTCATCTTCCCTTAATTTAAGATCCCTTCTATTCACTCAAATAATGTTTAAATCTGTTTTCCTTGATACTTTGAGTGAGGTGTTACTTTGTAGTAATTCACAATTACTGTACATAAGCTGATGGTTGAGATGTTTAAATATGCCAGTTTAGGTGTGAAAAACTTCCTCCGTGGGAATTCCAGACTAAAGCTTCAAAGAAAATGTCTCTTTGAGGCAGCTCAGCTAAGAATCCTAAGAAATTAGTTGGGAAGAACTTACTACAGCCCAGCTTTGCAGCTTGATTTTTCAACAGTGACACAGAGCTGACTATGGAGAATGAAGGGTCCTCTGCTCAAGGAATTGTTGTGAAGATGTTTGAAAGAGGGGGAGAGCTCGAAGTTTCTAGAAGCAAACTACCCAGTGATCCAGCTGGTAATTGTCCAATCAATAGCTCTGCAGAGAGTGCTAATTGTTACTCACCCTCAAGTCCAAAGTAAATGTTGCTTTGATTTGGAAAGGCTGCCTCGGATTTGTGGCTGGCAGCAAGCTCCCAAAGGAAAGATCTGGAGGAATGGGAATGTAGATGGGACTAGACAGGATTTCTCCAAAGGGGAAGTGGGATTTCATCCCCTGAGACAAAGACAGGCCTCCCATCTGACGGACACAGATCCAGGGATGAAGAGACGCAACTCACATTTCCGCAATTCCGTTTCAGTGGAGAGTCTGGAAAAGCTCAGCTGTAAATGCCATAACTTTTCAGTCACTGTCTGAAACAGCTGCTTGAATCTGCACAGAAAAGTAAATCTGCCCTGCTGCAAACAGCATGTCCTGGGGTTCTCCGGCAGAAGTGTTGAGTTAATTGAGACAGAAAGTTTGTAATAACTGCCAGCTCTGCAGACACGAAGCCCCAGATGAAAGAGGTCGTACACCATCTGTCTCCATTACCTTGTCATGAGAAGGATTTTCCCTCCACACAGGCGAAATATGGATGTGGGGCTCGGTGCCCCAAAAACCTCCAGCAGACGCATTGCTCCGACCCTGGGTTTTGACATTTTGGAATCCTTCTAACAAGGACCCTTCCCGTGCCTGCATCTGCTCCAGGGAGCTGTGGGAGGGGTCACTCAGCCATCAGCTAAATCAGCCTTGTCATTTTGTCCCTGAAGGACTTGATGGAATAAGAAAGGCTTTGAATCCTCTACTCCAGCTACTGAATTCCCAACACATGGACCTTAGTCTGCATCACTCCTCTGAACAAAGTCCAAAGGGAAAAAACATCCAGAGGAAGAGCCTTTCACCCTGCGTGGAGGAGATGAAGTTCAGAGCACCCAAAGGTATGGGTGGACAATAAAGGAGCTGCTATTTAACCACACAAGAAGCTATGATTAAATTAATCCACCATTCTCCTTTTTGCAGCTCTTTGGGGGAATTAGATCAAGAAAGTAACAAAGGAATGCCACAGTCTGCCAATAATGTAATTAAGGAACCAAGCCTCATCTGAGCTTTCTCTTGCCAAAGAGCTTGCTGGCTGTAAGTTGGGAAAAAACCCCAAATTCAAGACTTTAAAGAGAAGACAGATATTGTGAAAAAGTGTTTGAATGCCCAGCTATTCGCTTCCTCCCACTGACACTCTCAGAATGCAGAAAACATGGATGATGAAATAATGCACCTACTTCAGGAAGACTAGGCAAAAAAAAAGGTGATTTCTTAGGGCTGGTTACACTCAAGAACAGGCTGATGACTTTGAAAGACAGGTAGAGTTGAAAGGGGCCTGGAACTCGGGCCAAATCAACTGCAAATGTTTATCCCATCCTATGGAGACGTGCTAAGAAAACAGCCCATGGGACCAGTGCACTCAGATACTTTTAGGCTGTTCTCCTACTCCTAATAATTAAATACAAGTCTCAGAGACCTGAGGTTGCCAGGATTCAGGCTGGACAAAATATACAACTGCTGGTTCTGTAGAAATAACTGACAATAGAACATGTCCAGCATTGCTGGGCACCACAAAACTTAGATAAATGAACCCTGGAGAAGCAAAAAAAGAGTTGCCAAGTGATGCAAAATACGAGCGTAAATCTGAGCTCAAATTCTGGCAAGCCCTGGAGCCGCTCTGCAGGTATTAAGTAGCCGGTATTAGGAAGAGCTGTAACATACCAAGCAGAGAGATTTGATGATTAGATTGGATATTAGGAATAAGTTTTTCCCTGTAAGGGAGCTGAGGCCCTGGCACAGCTTCCCAGAGAAGCTACGGCTGCCCCTGGATCCCTGGCAGTGTTCCAGGCCAGGCTGGACGGGGCTTGGAGCAGCCTGGGACAGTGGAAGGTGTCCCTGCCCATGGCAGGAGGGTGGGACTGGATGGGTTTTAAGGTGTCTTTCAACCCAAAGCAGTCTGGGATTCTATGATATTCCTCCCTTACTTTTTGAGGCACAGGCTAGAGAGGTGCAAACAAACAAGAAACGTGCTCGAGATTGAAGTTTATGGATATGTAAACAAATACAACTATGTAGATATATAAAAATACTTATCTTCATATAACATAAGCATAACACTATACAGCATAGCTATATAGTACGTGATGTTTAACGAGAACATCGAACCAAAAGTGAAGTAAACATTTTCCAGCATATAAAATTCACAAGGGGAACGGCAAAAGCAGCTGTGCCCTGCCAAGCTGGGGCCGTGCTCCCCTGAGAGTCGGAGGTTTGATTGTCCTCTGCAGTCACACTCAGCTCGAAGCAAGGACAGAACCCAGGTCTGAAATACAGCGTGGTTTGAGTGCTGCTCTTAATCTCTGCCTGGTGCTAACAGGGTGTTTAGGGGTTTTTTACTTTGTTCTCAGCTAACAACGTCCAGATTGTTTTGCTGCTCAAGTCGGCGCTCCAAATGCTGAAGTCCCCGTGCAGTAATCAAAGCACGGACTTTGTAACTGAGGTGTCCCCATTTCCCCAGCCCTCGTTGTCCCACATGTGCTTATCCTTCTCTGTTCTTCCCTCTCTGTCCTGCCCAGGTGGTTTAGAGAGCAGAACAAGGCAGGGAATGCCAAGCACTCGGAGAAGCTGCAGGTTCCCCTTTATGTCAGGACTGGGGAAAGCTGTAATAGGCAACATCTGTAGCAAAATGCAAGTTATTGCCATCTGAAAACCGAGTGGCCCACCGGAGGACAACAACCCTCCCATTAAAGACATGCTATTCAGATGGAAAGTTCTGTGCTGAGATAAAAGGTGGAAGCTCTCCATGTGTCTGTCCTAGCCCGCTGAACAATTCAGAAGGAATTCAGCTGGAATACTGAACCGTGCTGCTCAGGACCTCACACAGAGACACAAGGGGAGGAAACCCCTTCTATTATACTTCTTCCAGCACCTTCAAAAAAATTAAGCTATGTCTGACTGCTGAAAGAAGTCCCTTGCTGAGCTGAGGAAAGAAATTGGCCAATATATAAGATTCATCCTCTTAATTAGGGCTACATACATCCAAAAAAAATAAAATTACCTGAGCTCTCTTGTGTTTTCCTGCCACTCTGACGCTTGCAAAATCTGTCTGTCTGCCCAAAGGCAGGTGTGGATGTCAGCAAGCAGTTTTGGGAATTTTCTTACAGGATGTTTTTGCTTTACAATGCCAGCTTGGCATCTCTTGACTTCTGACTTTGAAATGGGATCTCATTATAACTAACGCCCAAGCCAAGAGAGGATTCAAAACAATGCAAGGATGGAAGCCAGAGCCTGAGCTCTGTCTGGGCACCAGGAGCCAGTGGTGAATGAGATCCAGCCCACTTAGCAAAGATTTGGGATAGGAGAGCACCTGGATGTCCCCATCAGGCCAGGTGGGTGATGGAAACACATGCACTGACTTCCAGATAGGCTGCTGAAGGACATGAAAGGGAACTCTCCCAGATAAAGCCCAGTCTGCAACAGCTCAAAATACTGCTGTCTATCTCCAGCCAGCTGTAGATAAGGCCTTTATCAAGAGGTCAAAGGCAAGTGGGATTTTCAATGGCCTGTTCAACCCTGCACTTTGGATAAGAGAAGACAAGAAAGACTCTCTGCCTTCTCATAGCAAACTCCTTCAGAGCAATGGCATGATCCAGCAAAAGCTACTCGGGCTCCAAGATCCTTGGAACCCTTTTAAGGAATTCTGCAGCAACATTACTGGCTGCAAGTCTTAAACTCCCTGATGAGCTGCAGGGATGCTCCCTGCCTGGCCAGATCCCTACTCAGCCCTGACTCCTGCAGGGTCCTGGGGCTGTGCTGAGGTGGAAGCACAACTCGAGGTGACACCAGCAGCTATTCTGGACAGATCTGACTTCCTCAGGACTGACGTAAGCAGCTGTAGCTGTTTCAGAGCTCCAGAGACATTTGCCTTGTGGCTGGGCCTGGGATATCATTTAATGTCCTTGCCAAAGTGCTCCTTGCCTCAGAGGAGCAGCGGCAGCGTGAGGGAGTTCACTGGTAATAGGATGTGGGACGCAGAGGTTAAAGGTTCCATAAAGGAAATCCTACACAAGCAAGATGTTGATCCACATCCACAAGGCCCTTCCTCTGCCTTGTGCAGGGTTTGCACATGTCTCTGACAGGCCCTTGAGCTATGAATTTGCTATTTCTGGATGTAGGCAGGACATTTGTTATGGGAAACCATCTGTCTCAGGGGCTACAGGCAGGCAGAGCTTCAACCCGGAGAGGTGCCACCCCAAAATCAAACTGCTTGGCCCTGGCCAAGTCCTTGTTGGTCAGTGCAGGGCATCAGCCACCAGACAACCCCCGTATCAGAGTCATGTGTGAAATTAGGAATTTGCAGTGGCATGGGCCTTTTGGGTGGTTTTATTGGGGTCCGTGTTGACATGCCTGCGTGTGGTCCCTGGCTCTGACTTTGCCATGATCCAAGAAAGATACCCCGTGCCCCACACTATTTGGGAACCCCCAGAACACAGCTCAGCTCTTGTTGGGCTGGGGGCCCTGACTGCACTCCTGCTACCCCCAGGGAACTCAGCATGGCTGAACGCAGAGCCCGGTAAAGGCTGAGGATTTGCTGTGAAATCCATGTGGATCCACAGACAAACTTTCCGTGTCTTTAATTTTAGGCTGAATCTGTCCGCCAGGGAGATTTCTCTGAGGTTTCCAGTCTGTTCCTCTCAGCAGTCCCAGTCTGAGAGCTTCACGGCACATCCTCCCCTCCCAAAACATGCAGCAACTCCCACTGGCCTGAGAGGGAAAGGATCCCGCTGCCCCCCAGCCCCTCGGACCCCTCTCCTGCAGGGACACCAACAGCTCGAAGAAGCCTCTTTGGAGACAAAGGACTTTGGGACGAGCACGCCCCGGAGGGAGCTGGCACAGGGAGCGAGCGGGCAAGAACCGCAGCTGGGGCAGTCCCGCCCAGAGGAATTGTTTGGGATTCCCAGCGGTGTCCCCAGGGCACAGGGCAGCATGGCTGCACCCCAAAGAGGAGCCTCTCCCCCACACCGAGAACCATTCTGCCTCGTAATTAATAGGATGTTTGGATCGTGTATTTGGAGGCTTCCTGGTAATTTTGTCAGTGGGACGCAGCACTCACGCGAGTGCTTCCCTAATAACATTCATCTGCTTCATTTATACCTCATATCCAGCAAAGCTGGTTAAAAGCAGAGGCTTTATATTCTTCTTTACAGGCCTTTCCAAATGCTCAGGGGCCACTTAACACTGACCTCTGCCAGGTTTTGCGAGGGCTTGGGGCCAGATGCTTAAAGGGAATCACCTGTCTGTGTTTTGAATTGCTTTTGATCTTTTATTTCACTCTATAGATTCCCAGTGGAGCAAACATCTGGCACAGTTTTTCCTGCTCAGGGAAGGAATGAATCCATATTGAAACCCCAGATTTGGTGTCTTCCTGTAGAGCTGGCCATAAAATAAGCCCGTGGGTGAGGGGGTGAATCATCTGCATGCAGGGTCACCCCTCCAGAGGTGCTGCAGGTTCTTTTATTTGCTGATTTCATATTCACCCACCTGGACTGGCACACATAAGGGATTCCTTTTTCTGTTAATCCATTCAGGGAGCAATCCCAATTGCTGGATTAGGCAGGGAAGAAAGTAACTATTGTAATATTGCTGTTTTAGGATGTCTTACACAAAGCAGAGGTTGGAGGGGTGACCACACAGGGACACCATCATTGCTGGGGAGCCCAGCACTCCCTGGGGCTTTCCCTGCTTTTCATGTGGCAGGTTCAGCTGTTCATGTCCTTCATGCTTTCCCTGCTTTTCATGTGGCAGGTTCAGCTGAGGGAAGCTGAACCAGGACGATGGTTTCTCTGTTCACATTCACAACAAAACCACTCCGGGTTTACTTGTTTTTGTCTGATTTCCTAAGAGTGAGTAGAAGTGGGACAGACGAGCCCCAGGGCTGAGCCTTCGTGAGGCAGCCAGGGTAGCAGGGAGGAGCATTAAATTAGTTTTTAGAGGGACACAAAGCATCTGTAACCTTCCCACTGGACCAGGTCACATCAGCAATCTCTAATAACCCCCAGGAAATCGTTGCCCTTTGCTGCCGGCAACAGAACCTGTGCAGAGCTGGCAAGGAAACAGCCCCCAGATAAGGAATTGCAGCAGTCCCTGGCATGGGGGTGCTGTGATTATATCCAGCTAAAATGAGTCACCTCGTGCTGCTGCAGTGCTGTGCTCTGAGGAAACTCTTTCTTTGATATAATCTTTCTTTAAGAGTCAGATGTTTCCTCTGGGAAAAGGCAAGTCTTGACTTAGGCTGACCTACCTTGTTTTTGGCTAGAGAATGAAATTTTTCCTTGGCTGCCCCATGACTTTCACTCACAACCTCCCTGAGAAGGCTTTTGAAAACCACTATTTGAGGCATCCCAACCAGGCAGCATGAATCCTGGTGCCAAAAATTGTTTTATTGCCCTAAGCTGATAAAATGCCTGTCCTTTCATTCAGATACATCTCCCTGGCTGTAACAAATGATGCTGAGGGTTTCACAGGCCCCGAGGAGGTGCTCAAGTCTCGCCCATGTTCTTGCACTATCATCTGACAGCAATTTATGGTACTGCAGAATTTGCCTTATTGAAACCATTTGTGGGATGGAAATTCACAGACATTCATGCACAGAGGGCGACTCTTTGCTCAGTGGTGATGTATGGAGCAATCTCACTCAGAATCCTTGAAGGCAGCGGGAATTTGGTGTGAGGAACTGCACCACAAATCTTGAGGCAGAGAAATCTTGACTTAGTGATGTTCTGCGGATTCCCTGGACAAGCACATGCTAGAAAATTATTTTAACTGCTGGCCTGCTGAATAACCATGGTTTCACAGAAACAGGAGCCAAATCCTGCCAAGATATTGCAATAATTCAATTATGCCTTCTACCAGCATCACTTATTGCCCTGGGCATAGGATAGCCATGCACCCCTATGGATGCAGCCATCACCAGAGGGAATTGCTCCACTTGCAGTGAACGACTTTAGCCCTACTGTTGTGTGTGGATAAGATGCAGTTTAAGAGAAAATGGCAGTTATTTCTTTTGTTCTTGTGATAACTGCTTTTAAATCATCACACATCATCAAATACCTGGCAATTGAATTACACTACTCAGAAACCTGCTTTTTTTAAACTTCTAATTATCACCAGTGGCTGTGATCATAAGGACTTGTGCCTGATGCCTGAAATTTCTTCACAAGAATGCTTTGCACTAATAGTTGGAGCCATAAACCTGCAGATGTTAAACAAGAAGGTCAAGGCTGTTCCTCTTCTTTTATGTCTGAATGGGCCATTCAAAAGTGAACTTGGTAAGACAGGAACTGCTCTGTAGTGTTCTCCATAAGTGAGCGACTGAGGTCGCTTGTGTTTTAGGTTTCACTGAGCTCCAAATGGGAGGATAATGTGGATATGGGTGGCATAAATGATGTCCTGGAGTTGTCCTGTGACAACACAGCCCAGCAGGGACTGCCAAGAAGATGAATATCCAGAAAAGGTGAGAAAAATATTCTTCCCGATATTGCCAGAGAAGTTTTTGCTAACCCTATAAAACATATACAATCCCTTGCTTAGATTCCAACACAGACTGGAGGTAGAAGCATGTGAGGAATGGAGATGGGTGGCAGGAAGAATTCATGAAATAGTTGTGTGCAGGATGAGTTACAGTTCCATCAGTGTTATAACATCATTTTGCATTTTTATGTGAAGACCATGACCATCTGTTGAAGTTGAGTCTCGCAGAATTCTCACTTCTTCGGTGCACAATCCATGGACTGTAAGGCACAGACCCTGGTTTTTCCCAGATAAATGTCAAAGCTGTGTATCTGCAAAAATAAAGGCCAGTTAATGGTGTCTGAAGTAGCCATTAATCTCTAGAATTAATTAGTTGCTCCAAGTCCAGATTGCAATTATATGAAACAACAAAAAATGGAATTAAATTGGGGAGATTTACCGTGAGCAGTTGTTTCAGGTTTGGGTTTCAGCAAGAGCACAGACAAGGGAAATATCAGCACAAAGACATAAATTAAGGAGGAATACTCCAAGGAAAAATCTTGTTTGTTCTGTGCAACCAGCCATGTGATTTGTCACCTCGGAGCACAGGAGACGGGGCACGGGTGGGAGCTCCTGGATGTGCCTGTATCAAGGAGCAGGTATTAAAATTGCAACAAACTGGGGAGGTGTGTTTGTGAAAGGAACTGGAGAATCCTGTGATGTCAGACAAAGCCCTCTGAGCAGTAAAAAATCAAGTCACAGGTGGATCAGGTCGCAGTGTTATGGCAGTGATTCATTCCTCTCTGGATGTAATGAAGGTGTCTGAGTGTGCCTTTCACTAATTGCGGCACAGCTGCCGATTTCAGATGGTGCTTGGAGGAGATCTGGGTGAAGGTGACAGTGACCTGCAGGTGCTGAGCTCTGCCAGCATCCAAAGGTGACACTTCAGTCCTTAGGGAGTCACTTTTCCACGGGCTGAGCTGTGGATGTGAGCTGTCCACAGTTATCATTAAATGAAGAGAGAAGCCTGAGGAAAATGACCTGTTTGAAGGAAAACTGGGATAAATTCTGCTTGAAATGCATGACTGCAGTTCTGGGGGAGAGGAGAGCTGGCAAAATGATGCAGAGCAGGTGACAGGGACCTGGAGCTGTGCTCCCTGCTGGGACAGCCTTCCCAGCAGCCGGGTGGAGGCTGAAGCCTCTGTGGTACAAAATGCTCTCCAGCCCAAATGCTCCCTCCCTGTCCCCTTCTGTGCCTGAAACAACTGTACCATGGGGCCACCTCAAACCCTGCCAGCCCCCAAAACCCCGCTTGCACCTTAAGGGATGACTCTATGGATCAAGCAGGGATGGGATTGCACAAACACAGCCATGCAGGGTCAGTGCATCTCCACAGGGATTCCCTCTCAAACTCCTGCTGGCAGAGCTCCTTTGGGAATCCCCAGACCATGCAGAGGCCAGGCACTTGTGCTATCCCACTGGGACCTTGTACCTCTGTGGCTGTGAGGGAGGTGACCCTCTCCAGTTTAACTCTTCATTCCTTTTCCCCACCCCTCTCTTTCCCCCCATAAGAGTAATCCCTGGCTTTACTTCCCAACTAAATTCCCTGGCATGAATTGAACAGGTTTTGTTACTAAGAATTTTTTCATAGCAGTAGAGATATAGAGAGAACTGCCCAAAGCACAGTTACTGCTAGAAAACCTTTAGGAACCTTAACTCTAAACAAATCAAATTCTTTCCCTTACATACAGAGCTTTTTAAGGCACACCTTGCTCTTTTTTCAGGTTCCCATCATCATATCCTGGCAAGCTTCAAGATGAAATCCTTTGGCTCCCACTTGTGTGCAGCTATTGACACTTGGGCATGGATCAAAGTGAATTTCCACAGCTTTCAGGTATAAGGAATAATTGGAAGATCTTTTTCTGTGATTGTCCACAGGGTATAACACTCCTCTGCAGACCCATTTTAGAGTAGATATAAAATTAATCCGATGCATCCAGCAAGGCTCCTCTCTGCTCAGCGGGGCTGCAGCTGGGGTAAAGCAAAGGCAAACAGGGCTTAGTGTCTGTATCTCGATAAGTTTTGTAGTTCTGTTTCTTACTTCATTCAAGGGGAGGCTGGACAAGCTTCTGGAGGAGAAATTCAGGGGGAATTATAAAAGAGACAGCCCCCACATTTGGCTCAGCAAGCCCTGAGCAGCACTCCTGATGTCTCTAAAGTCCCATACCTGCAGTCACACATATTTACACACGGGTATGTAACAGCTGCCTCACTCTCATGGTTCTGCTTCAGCACCTGCCTCTGTCTCCATCCCAGGCAGGATGCTGGGCTGCTTTCAGCCTGACTTCACGAGTCCATTCCCATCCTTCAGGCACTGGATGTCCATGGGGATGTCCAAAACCCCACGTCCACTCCTTCTGTCCCTCCCAGTGTCATGCACAGCCTGACTCATGTCCCCTTCCTTGCTTTCTGTGTGCTTGTGTAATTTCTGAACCACCTTCCTTCCCTATTCCACATCCGAATTTATTTTTTCCTAATGGTCACGTCTTCCCTCTCCTTCAAAATCATTTTCGGAACACCAACGTCACCTTGGTTTAATTAAAGCCCTGAATGTTTATCATGTCATTAAATCATTTCCTTCGAGTGAGCTTCAGATGAAGTTATCACTTTGTCAAAACGTGATGCAAACCCACAGCCGGGGGCACGGTGGGAAGCACACAAAGGGAGAGCCCAGTCTCTTGCGAAGTTTGGGTGAACTGTTTGCAAAAATCTGCCGAGCCCACCCCTCCAAGACCTTCATTTTCCCCTGCGGCAGCTGTCATCTGATCCCACGCTTTGGCTTTGAATGGGGCTCTCGCAGGATGCCAGATGTTGGGAACAAAGGTCTAAAAATAATCTTTCCAAGTAATCTTCCCGTCCATCACTCAAGCAGAGCGCGAGCTTTGTGTGAACATGTGAGCCGAGAACCTGATCTAACTTAAAGAAGTTCAACAGCAGCTCCCGGCTTCTGCCTTTGGGCTCCTTTTACTTTTTCTTTCTTTTTTTCTTTTTTCTTTTTTTTTTTTTCCGCCCCGCTTTTCCCTTCCCAGAAGCTGCGCAGGGAAAAGCGGCTCTCCGAGCGCTCAGCCCTCACTCTCCCTCCCTCCACATCTCCCTCTCTCCTTGCCAAGCCTCGGAACCGCCTGGATCCCGAGAGCCGCGCTCCTTATTTCATCTCTCCCTGGAAATATGGATCCCAGGCTGCTGCCAGAGATGCATTTCTGTAAAAAGATCTTCGCTGCAGCCTTGTGTGTCTCGGTCCTGCTGCCGGACCTGGGCTGTGCCAGGACTCTCTGGAAGCGTGCTCTGCTGAAAATGACGGAGAAATACGATGTGAGTGAGGGTGGGGGGATTTTGGGGGAGGATTTTGGGGGGAGCTGGGGATGCTCGCCGCGAAAGGGGAGTTTTCCTTACGCATTTTGGGATCAGGAGTATTTGGATCGGTGGCTGTCTCTTTCTAACAGGATTCCTTAAGTTTTCCCAGGCTGCACGGAACTTTTGCCACCTAGCTGCTGCAGGGGGAAGCTTGGGAAGCGCGCTCGGAGCAGGGAGAGGGCTTTGGAACGGCTTTTCCTGGAAACTCCCCAGGGCAGCAAGGCAAAAGTGACCGGGGAGAAGGGGGATGCAAAGCCTGCAGGTCCGGGGATAGGTTTGGTGGGAAGAAGATAATGGGATTTATGGCTTGGAGCAGTTAGAGTTCCCTGGCCAGCTCCTGTGCTGCCTTTTGGGGTAACTTTGGGTGAAATGTGTCCAGCTCCCCGAGATAAGGTGTGGTGGCATTGCCCAGGGTTCTGTAAATCCCTGGAGCACAGAGACCTCAGACCCCCAGTGCCCATCACCTCGAACGGTGGCGATCCCAGAAATCCGTTCCCGTGGCTGTGCCGTGCCTGGCACATTCCCTGCGAGCAGAGCTGCTGCCCACGCCCTGGCAGACACTCGGTGGCACCATCTGTGCCTGCCTGCTTTTGGCAGCCTGCAGGCTTCACAGGGCACTGAGCACAGCCACCGCTTCCAAATCCACTCGGAGCACGAGTGCTGGAGCTGGAACCGGGGCAGCAACAACTTACTGGGAGTGGAGGGGATGGTGCTGCGTCTTGTCCTGGTGTGTCTGGGCCGAACAACTGCTAGAGATGGCCGTGGAGGAAATGGAAATGAAAAAAGGAAAATTATTTGATAGCTTGACTTTTAGGACTTGTTGTTTAAAAAGAAGAAAAGTTATAAATTTGAAATTTTTACTTGATCCATCAAAGTCCCCTTAGAACTGACCCAAGGGTTCTGCCCCTTGAATTGCCTGGGTGCAAGCCCCCACCAACCTAATTTCTTATGTTCAGGTCTGATTGCATCTTCCAGCTGCTGCTAGCGCATAAACAGCACCTTGGTGTCACACGCAGATTCCTCCATCTGTTTCCTGCAGCTTTTAATTCAGAAAGGATGTTTTTATGCCCATGACTTTTAGAGTGATGTTTGTGCATGGCTAACATTTGGTTTGTGCAATTGCTGACTCAGAATTGTGACACACATCCCTTGCCCCTGATGAGTGAGCTCCAATTCTGTCTTGTCTCCTTGAAATTTTGCAGAAAACATTGTGCTGATATTTGAAAGGCACCTCAGGATTTTGTAAGACGTTTTCTTCATTCTAGCCTCTCCTGGGACAGGGAATACTCTGGTTTGCACTTTAATTGGAAAATGGTGATAAAAGAGCTGCATTTCCTGCAAAATCACTGACTGGAAAGTGCATTTATATGGATGTTCTTCTGCCATGTTTCAAAGTGAAGCTCAAATTTAATAGGAACTATTAGGTGAATGACCCAGAGAGATAGGACAGGAGCAGAACAGGAATTTACATGTTGATCTTCAGATAATGAGCCCTGCCCAGGCGAAGAGCCGGCTCCCCTGAGGACATATCCTCTTCTTTCAACCTGCACTTCTTCAAAGCACTGTTTTTCCTGGCATCCAGGTGCTACTGATCTGGCAAGCTCAGCTAGAATC
Organism: Corvus brachyrhynchos; assembly: GCF_000691975.1. NCBI lineage: Eukaryota > Metazoa > Chordata > Aves > Passeriformes > Corvidae > Corvus > Corvus brachyrhynchos. The sequence goes on along the minus strand of NW_008239324.1, from coordinate 1,157,286 downwards.
GCTCATATTGACAGAAACATTGATCCAGGAAAAACAGAAAATACTTTTCTTTCTCCTCTTCAAAGCCTTGTCAGGAGGAAAGCGTCTGCTCTCCATCCTCTTCTCCACCAGGAGTGCATTCTGGCAGCCCCTCTGGTTTCTCAGAGGGGTGTTTTCTCTCCTACCAAATGCTGAGTGTTCCCTGCAGTTGGAATATCAGAGTCTGGGGGTAGAGCAGCTGATCTGTGAGTCACTTGGAGGGAGGGATGGCACGTGGAGGTGCTTATGGGACATGGGCCACAGACATCCCTGTGGGAGCCCCGAAGGACACGGGGGAGGGAGCTGAGCGAGGGCTGTGTGGTCTGAGTCCAGAAAATCTGAGGCTACAGCAGGAGGAGCGTATCCAGAAAAATGCTGGGTGCAAAATGACAGGAAGGTGTGAGGATGAGGAGCTGGCTTGTGGTCTGGCCAGGGGATTTTCATTCACCCTGAGGAAGGGTGTTGGTTGGCAAGGAGGGGTCAAGTGGGAATGGGGAAGGGAGAAAGGGGGATTGCAGCGTGGAGAAAAACCTGGCAGTCACAGTGGGATGCTTGGCTTCTGGCTTTAACAAATCCAGGTATTTTACAGCCAGAGGGACACTTGTCAAGTTCAGTGATTTGCAGCTGGTGGTGTGCAGCCCCCACACGCCAGGGACTGTTCCCAAAGGGCAGAGTGAGGGAGCCACCTGGGAGCGGGCTTCAGTTCATTACAAAAACACCCATCATGTCTGCTGGGAAGAACTGGGCCAGCCTGGATTTCATTCCACTGTCAGCTGCAGCAAGTGTTTCAGAAAAATCCCAGCCTTCTTTTAAAGTTTTCCAGAGATGAAGAATTCCTCACAGCTGCTGTAATGCTCTTCCAACAGTTTATTTACCCTCCAGCCAGCTGCCATAAATCAGCACTGGGGTACCCTCTTTGTGCCCCAGGTCAGCACAATGAGATTTCTGGCCCCCATATCCTGAGAATAACCTGTGAGCAGAGCAGCCTCAGCCTCCCCTTTGGAACCTGCACACACAGAGCCCTTTTTCAGTGCTCCCTGCTTTCCAGCCTTTTAATCACTATTGTGCATTTTCTTGGAGCCCACCCCAATCCTGCAGCATTCTTCCTCCTGCAAGCAGCAGAACCAAAATGACAATCCCAGAGCCAACAACAGGAGAAGATTATTCCCATTGCTTTGGTCTTGTCCTTCAGATTGCTTAACCTGCCTTCAGTCTGGTGTTTGCCACTTTGATCACCAATGACGTGTGATTCTCCAGGTCTTTGATGGAACTATTGGGGGATTCTAAATTCTCCCTGCCTGTGTACTTTTTTTTCAGAGGAAAGGTGCTTTATGGCCAGTGTTTGGGAACAGCTGCCAGGGCCAGAGCTGGTGGTGGGAGGCTGAAATAAACCTCATGTGTCACCTCGAGGGGCTCCATGCAGAAAATGAATTAGCAGAGAACTCTGCTTTGACACAAGATCAGGGACCAGTTCCAGGCACAAATAACAGGACAGATCTGGGATTTTGGGGAGGAAGACTGCATCCCTCAGTTGCTGTTGAAATTGTGGCTGAGACTGAGTGATTCCATTCAGGCTGTTCCTCATCCTTGTAGACTTCCAGGGTTCTTCAGCTGAACTCTGAACTTTTCCCCTTAGCTTGTTTCTGGCTATCTCTAAGGCAGATATTGTCATTAAATGATTTAATAAGTCTCTCTGATGTAATAATTCAAGTCTTGCATTGAAAAATGTTCTTAAGGAAATTTTGACTGTCGTCACAATTTGTAAAAATAATAAATCAGAGCCAAACTGTGAATCCTGGGAGAGCTTCTAAAAAACCTTGTAACCCAAACCTGGGGACATCCTTAAGCAGGTTATTTTGGGGATTGAGGGAATCCTGTTTAATGCACACAGAAACAAGGAGCAACGGTTTTATTAGACCAAATAAGCAAAATATTCTTATTTTGAAAGAAATTAGTTCTGAGCAATAGGTGAGCAGAGAAATGGGCAGGGAAGTCAGGAGGTACAAAGTTATTTGGCTGCAACAGTTACATTGTTCCCCAACGGAAATTTCATTTATGGAGCCAGCTGTTCATTGCAATTTTGGCTTCTTGGTTTCTGAATCATCTCTGCAGTAATTGTTTGGCCATTTTTTCATGTATCCATTATTTGCCAGTATTATTTTGGTCACATTTCTGTCTGCAGATGACCTTTCAAATAGAACAGTAGACTGTGGCCTTCCAGGATGAACACTCCCTCCAACAAGGAGACCTATTCAATGTTTGGAACTGCACAGATTTATTGTTCAGTGCTGCCTTATATCCCAAAATTATGCCTGGTCTGAAAATTTTCTCTATTTAAAGAGAAACATATTTTATCCAACAACACCCAAAAATATAAAAGGGTTTTTTTCAATATCTTCAAGTTTAAAGGATGTTTCAAATTTTTTAGAGTGTTTGCAGCTTTTGAGGAGTGGGCTAATATGAGAGCTTGCAGCTTCAGCATGGAAAACATCATCAAAATTGGGTTTTTCCAAATCTTTTTAGTGGTTTAAACAGCCTATCAATTCAGGGGAAAACAATGTCACAGAAGGGTTTTTAAGGAAAAAGAGGAAAATTTTTGCTGGTATTGGGAACAGGGCAGGAGACTGTCATTAGTGATAATATCAGAAATTCTCTGTCTCTCTGACACTCCATCTCTGTGCAATGGCCTCTCCTTGGTTTTTGGGAGAATCCGTGTGGGAACAGGCTGCTGTCAAAGGCACAGATGCTCCAAAGGAGCTATTGGGGGTTTCAGCAATAAGGATGGAGCAGGATGTAGGTACAGAGGGATATTAATCTCATCTCAAATTTCTCCATAGCCTGGTGGTGAAATTTCCTAGAAACCCCTGGGGGACAGTTGCACCATGTTTTTCCTCGGAATAACACCCCCAGTTTCTCATCACTGGTTTTGGAACACACCAGTGATTGGGCCACATGTATATTTATACACATTTATTTGTATTTATGACTCTTAGCAGCCTGCTCGTGAGGCCATGGCAGCGCTCACCTCACAGCCCTGGCTTGATGCTGAGCTCTTGTAAAAGTGCAAATCCAGATTCCATCTTTTGATTTTATTAGAGCTTGTAAATGGTTGTTAATAAATCTGAGACCTGAGTGCCCTGAGCACTTTCTGCTGCCCTGGGGAGCTGAGCTGGAGCCCAGAGGTGAGCGAGTGGTTGAGCCACAGGTGAGAAAGGAGTGGGCTGGGGTGATTCACCTCTCTGCTGCAGGGATTTGGCTTCTTGCTAAAACATTCCCAGTGTGAAAAATATCTGAGTGGTGCCTCATAGATATTCCTGCTAAAACCCTGTGCCTGTTAATCCACTTTACACCTCCCTTGTCCCGTCAGTCTGCAATGAGCAGCTCTCCTTTCTGTGTCACTCAAACACGGCCTCATTTCCTTCGGGATGAAGCTGGCATCACTCTCACAGGTCTCACCCACCCAGAATGTCCCATGTTTTAGAAATGGTCTCCAATTTAACAACCCAGAGCTCCACAGGGTGGTAAAAGGCTCCCCTATAAATTCTGGTCCAGACAAGGTGATGGAGGTGGAAGGAGCCCACTGAGGAGAGAGGTGCTACCAGGGGCATTTGTTCCATGTCCCAAAACAACACAGTGCCCTCATTTCCTGCTTCCCTATCAAAGTGTTTTGGTGTCCTCATCATGAGGATGCCTGGAGTCTTTCTCTCTGTTTCCCAGACAAATATACAAGACTTTAAAGGATTATTTTCAATCTCCTAATTTTCATTGCAATAACCTCAATTATAAAACGAGTTCCACACACTCATTTAGTGATTGGTTGCTGTTCCCAAAGCACTTCACTGGGGGGATCATACAGCTCTGGGAGAGCTGGACAGTTAACCCACCTCTCTGACGAATCCTCAAAAAACCGCTTCGAAACCCCTTTTCCTGCTTCAGCTGGCGGGATGTTTGGTCCTCACCTTACGCCAAACCTGATTTCCTTTTCTTCTCTTTGCAAGGATTATGAGTACCCTCTTCATTCTCACAGTTCCCACTACCAGAAGAACGACCGGTGCCCGCCGCCGCCGCAGAGCCTCCCCGAGCGCGCCTGCGAGGTGCCCAGCTGCCGCTCCGACTCCGAGTGCGAGCGCCACAAGCGCTGCTGCTACAACGGCTGCATCTACGCCTGCCTCGAGTCCGTGCAGCCCCCGCCAGGTACAGCGGGAGCAGTGGGCAAACTGGGAGAGAGAGGAGCTTGCAGAGATGGGGAAGGTGGTGGTGGTGGTGGTGGTGGTGGTCATCCCCATGTGCGTCGGGTGTGGGGTGGGAGGCTTGAGTGCGAGTTGGGGATGGAGCTCAGTTCCACCCTTCTGGTTTCTGGGGGGATGATGAGTTAAAAAGGTGTCCAAGGCCAGCTGGTGTTGCAAAATTTCCACGGGGTCGAACTGTAGAAGTCAGTCTAGGCCAGTTCTTTTTCTGGGAGGGCATTTTCTGTGCCCCGTCCCTGGCAGTGTCCAAGGACAGGTTGGACGGGGCTTGAAGCAACCTGGGACAGTGGAAGGTGTCCCTGCCTGTGGCAGGGGTAGAATGAGATGAGATTTAAGGTCCTTTCCAACCCAAACCATTCTGTGATCCTGTGTTTCTATATCAGGAAAAGAAGCAATCCCAGCCTGAATTAGTGCTGACCGAAGTGAGGCAGCCACCTCATCATTCCCTGCCATGGGAATGAGAATGTGGAGCAGCAGCTGCTTGGGCCTTTAGGACACCAAGTTCTTGTGGCCCTGGGTAACATCCACATCTCCCTTGCCACTGGGACAACAAAAGCACAAATATAAGTCAAAATCAGATCCAAACGTCAGGCAGCCTCCTCACAGGCCCCTAGAAGAAATCCATGACTTTTCCATAGTTCTGTGCCCCGTGGCTGCTGCATTTTGACACTGTGATCTCTTGTTTCTGTCTTCTGCAGTCCTGGATTGGCTGGTTCAGCCCAAACCCCGCTGGCTGGGAGGCAATGGGTGGCTTTTGGATGGCCCAGAGGAAGTCTTACAAGGTACAGGACATTTCTCTGTCTTCTTTGCAACGTCCATAATCACACAAAAGCCTTGGAGAATAAATCCCTCATATACAGAGCTAGCCCAGGATGTTGGGCTGCTGGGGCTGCTGGTGTTTGTCTGGAGTTTCCATGGGAATAAGTCCGTGTGGTGCTGGGGGCTGGTTTCTGGTGCAGTAAATAAATTACTTTTTACGGATGGATTATCCAGCAGAACACTAGGAATGCTGCAGGGAACTGGGCTTGTACCCATTCTTCAAAGAATTACAGATATATCTTTGTTTTAGATAAAGGCTTTGTCATTGTACACGTTTTCTGCCAGCTTCCTGATAGACCGTAGGTGGACTTGGAATGGGAGATCCTTTAATCCAGAGCGGCCTCATCACCCAGCTGCCTTGGGCTGGGGCTGTGGCTCTTGGATCTGAAGGGTGCCTTGGACAGGAGCCCTGGCAAACTTCTGCAGAGTTGTGTCAAGCTCACGTGAACCTGGAGCATCTAATTTTGTAGATTGATAATGAGGTTGTGCTTCTCAGGTTCATTCCATAGGGAAAAGGGTTTTAATTAATTTTTTCCAATACCTAGAATTGAAATAAGGAGGGAGTGGGGGGGGTGGGAAGAGAAGTTTTCTTCTATGAGACATTCCCAGATGTATGGACACCTGAAGTTTTTGGGTTTTTCATGGAAATGTTAACCCAGCTTTTGATCAGCTTTAGTCAGATATGGGAGGTACAAATAAATTCCCCTCTTTGGTCTTACACAGATGGTATCAGACTTGCTGAGCCTTGACTTTCATGTATTATGGAAACTCCAAGTTCTTGAAGAGAAAATTCTGCCTCCAGCTCATTGGAGCTGCACAGCTAGAAATAAGATAAAATAGGTTCTTCCTCATCCATCCTTGTCATGCTTATATTATTTGTTCCTTATCTGAACACCTTCATCTCAGCTTGAGGGAGTAATTAGGGAGGTGAGAACCATCAGTCACGGCATGAGAATTACAGCAGAGGTCCTCGAAATTAAAATCCTGCAAATGAGAGGGTGGAGCAGCCCTGTGGAGTCTGTACATTTAATGGCCACAAACACTGCCTGAGTCCTGCTTTACCTTCCCACTCTGTGCTGCCCTTGCTGCCTGTCCCGGGTCAAAGTGGTGAAACCTCTGTTTGGGACAGGGGTGGCACTGCCTGACCCCGCCGTGAGTCACAGCTGAGGTTTGGATTCAGCAGCAGGTCCATGGGTGTGGAGCAGAGAGCAGAGCAGGACACTGCCAGCTTCCTGCTCACGTTCCCAACTCCTCAACCAGCCAGAGCCCTGGCTGGGACACACTGACCCCTGCTTGGAGGGGATAGCTGCATGGAGGGGTCACCAGCAGCAGGGTGGGCAGCGGTGGGTGGTCTCCAACCCCAGGCTCACGCAGACCCTGCACATCAGGCTGTGGGGAGGGTGTTGTGCAGGGATTGGGGCTGAGCTGTGCCAGGACACTGGTCAGGCTCCGTGTGAGGTGTGACTGGGATCACCCACCCGCACAGGGCGGTCTGGAGGAGCCAGCCCCGTGCTGCCCTCGATGGGAAGGAGTCTGGGGTCCTGCCCAGGAGCAGGGGCTGTGTGGTCATGTTCAGGGTGGTTGGTGACCCTCAGGCTTCTCTTGCAGCCGAGGCCTGCAGCACCACTGAGGATGGGGACGAGCCCCTGCACTGCCCCACGGGCTACGAGTGCCACATCATCAACCCGGGCAACGTGGCCGAGGGCATCCCCAACAGGGGCCAGTGCATCAAGCTCCGGGGAAACCCAGGTCAGTGGGCTCCCACCTCCCTCCCTCTCTTCGTGCATGCTGATGTGTGCAGGGCAGAGCCAGAAAGGAAGGGAGCAGGACACCAGGACACTCTGTGCCAGTGGGGCTGTGTCAGCTGAGCAGGGGGTGACCTGCATGTGCTGTTACTATGCAGCACAAAAATTAGAAATATTTCTGTGTTACTGCACACTTCAATAAGAAATCTGAGTTGTAAAGTCCAGTTTTGTCTTCTGACTTTGCTTTCTGCATCCAAAACTTTGTTGCCTTTATTCTGCTGACACATTTGCCCAGTAAAGGAACTTATAGAAGCCAAGGTATTTTTCAGGAGAGCTCATAGCATGTTTAGATATTCATTGAGTAGTAAGATATGTACATTGGCACTGGGCTACAAATCACCTCAGTGTAGAGACATCAGTTTTGCCATTTGGTCGCTGTAAAAACCAGGGGAAGCATCAAACCAGATCTCTGAGCTGCTTCCAAAACAGATTAAAAGTTTTTCCAGGGTTTTTGGATCATCTCTTTTATAACTTTTTCTTTAATAACATTCATAGTAACCAATGTAATGTAGTACTGTGGGGGTCTTAGACATGAAGTATTTCTAAGGGCTGAAATAATTATATGAATGGCAATCAGAACAACCTAGCTGGAACTCGAATTATGTAAAATACTAATAGATGGTCTGATATGTTACCCAAATTTAATTTCATTTGGGAAAGCCTCTGATTCCTTGACTTGTAGCTACTGAAAAGATTATAAAATGCTAGTGGCAATCCCCAGTCTTATGACAAGTGAGTTGTGTCCACAGAGCTCAGTAGTCTCAGCAGTTTATAAGAGGTTTATAGCAGCCCAAATTACTTCAGCTGCAGAGGACTTTTATTTTCCTCATTGTGAGGTTATTGTGTCCGTATCTCTAATTTCTCTGTGCTGTACACCAAAGGTCAGAGCTTAACAGAGAAAATGAAGGCTGACTCACCATGTACCTTCTTTTCCAGATGGACACAACCTGAGGCATAAGTATTACAAGGAATATTTTGGTAAGCTGAAGTGTTCGATTTTATTATTAAGCTTTATCATTCCTGCAATTTGCTCCTTAGGAAATGAAGGTTTGTACACAGAAAAAAGAGATTCTTTAGCCCCAGCTCTCTATGCCTTGGTCAGATGATGTTATTTTAAGATATGCAATGTCCTGACTGTGGACTCCTGAGAATCAGAATTTTCAGCTGTGACAGAATGAGTTAAATGGTGCAGCCTTCTTCCAGGGGAACCACCCAGTCCAATAATCTTTTGTTATTTTTAAGCATATTTTTGGAGCTTTGCTCTTGGCCCAGGACTCCTTGCAGCTGAACACAGAGCTCTGTCAAAAGCAGGGTCTTGTACTGTGGTAAGAGATAAGGGAAGGCTGGAGCCCAGTGAACCAGTCCCTCGATGTTCCCTGAGAGGTGTCAGGTCCCTCTCACAAATCCAGGTCTCAAAGAAAGCAGGAGCATCTCCCAGACCTTTCCTCACAGCTTCAAAGCTCCTGGTTTCTCCCTCTTGGATCTGGATCAGACTGGAAGTGACATTCAGGTACAACTAGAGAACTAGATATCTTTGATATCAAATTTACAAACAGCCAAATCTGGCCAGTTTGGCTATAAAACCATTAAAGGATTCCCTTTCCTCTATTCCAGTGTGGGCTATCCCAGCTCTCCAAGAGAACTGCTGAATAATGGGACCAATAAAACTGCACTGCTGAGAGAACCTTGAGAAACCATTTGCCCCAGCCTAGCCTAAAACCTGACTTTGCTGATCTTTGTTTTACAGGGAGCAATTCCAACAATGTGGTCGGCTACGTGAAAGACCAGCAGAAGCATTTAGGCTAATTGAAGGTCTGCCTGGGTAAGTGCCCTGTGAATAAAGGGAAAGCTGGGTGGAAATAGCTGGTGCTTAGAATTCGATTATTCAGAGAAAAGATCGTCTGAGGGTGATATTTCCTCTAAGCAAAATGCTGGAGTAAGGACAGCACTTAAAACCCTCCACAGGTGCATGAAGCACTCTCATTCCACCAGACACACCTGATTTCTTCCAAGAACCTTTGCCTTGTGGGTATTTAGAGGATGGAGTGACTTTCAGGATGAAAAATAAATGCTGCAAAACTTGATGTGCCTTAAGACTTTTTGGGGGCTTTTCCTAACGCAGGTGTAACTGGTCCTGCCAGGCAAATTAAAAAGCTGTTTATTCAAATTATTGACTGCAAAAAGGGGTCAGTCTTGCAAATACTTCAGCACACGGGGGGTTTTATGGGACAATTTTATGTGTGTGAACAGTTGTGCTGAGCACTAGGACCCTCTTATGTGAGCAAAGGCACATTTATCTGGCCAGAGGCAAGCCAACAGCAAAAGCTCCATCCATTTTATCAGCCTTGCATTAGGCAAGAATGAAAATATTTATTATACCAGAAGTTCTGTCCCAAGATGGTTTTCTCAACACTTTCGGCTTCACTTTAAAATTAACTTGGGCTTAGCTGGGAGTTATGAAAACAAAGCAGTTCAGTGTCTTTCTGTACCTACGTCAGGCTGGCTGTTGAGATTACTCAGCTACTTAAGGACAAGTTCTGTGCAAACATCCCAGGAAGGATAAATATTTTAATTCCTCTTTTTTTTTTCCTTTTTCTGTTTGGTTTTCACCCAGCTGGACCACTCTGTCAAGGAATGCTTTACCCAGCAGCTTTCCGGTCCCACATCTCCACAAGCACATCTCCAGCATCCCCCTGATCCCTGCCCATCACTGACAAAAAAATTTCGTTATCCAAGGAACAGGATGAGTCCAGATTTTAACCCCATCAGGAGGGGGAGAAGTGTGATCCCCTGAAGGAAACCACCCTGGTTATCAGCTGCCCTTCTCCGAGTGAAATGCAAACACCTCCAAGGGACCCCAGTGAGCCACAGTGCCATGATCAGGCTGCTGACACAGAGCCTGCCCTTTACATGCTTGTTGTGTGACCAATTCAGACTTCAGGCCCATGAACACAACCCAGTGTTACCACAGTGATGTCAGAATTCTGCCTAAATGTCATATCTAAGGTGCTTTAAAATAGGTGAGACTAAAGAGGTTCTCTGGATCAAAGCCAGTGCCTGCCTGTCTTGAACAACTCCTTTAAAGAAGCCTTTTCATCAGCTTAAAATTCAAAGAAACCTGCAAGTCTCTTCTTTGCCTGTTTACATCCAGGTTTTACCAGGCTTGACATCCACTCTAAATGGCTAAACCTGGAGTCTTAAGAATTTGAGGAAGTCTAAGCTAGGAGCAGAACCAGCTTTATAAATGTTTTTAGGTTACTTTCCTTTTCTCAGTCTGGTGAGCTGCAGATTCAGAGTTAATAATGGAACAGATTCCTTCCTGCAACATCCAAGCAGACTCACAAATGCATGCCAGGCTTTGTAATGTGCTGGTTTTAGCCAGCACAGTTAATACTCAAAAAAATCTGTGTTTTTGTACCTGCAAAAGCTCAGCAAGAGGCCTGAAGTCTGGATAATTTGTTAAATGTATTAGAAAAGCAAATCCAGGATAAATGTGTGTGATGACAAGGATTGTCTGGCAGAAGGGCCACTGCTCCTCAGGACTCCTGTACCTTTGTGTTGGCTTCCATAAATCCTTAAGGTCTGGTTATTTGTATTTGGGCCTCACAGCTTCTTTTAGCTGTTTAGCATTACACAATGGAAAACACATTTTCTATTAAGGTTTTCCTTTCCTGTGGCAGTCCTGAAGGGACAGTTGCATTTATTGTGACAAATCAGCCAGAATTGTTTGGCAGAAAAGCCACATTTGCTCCATGGTTTAGTCCACATCCCCATCTGCATGCATGAAATTAGCATTTTAATTTGCACAGTAGTAGCACTGCATATAAATATGAATACCCACTTCACAAGTGCAAGTGCCTGCTTCCACTCACAAAATACAGGATTCTCTTTTTTCCACTCACTAAATGGTTTAAGCCAAATCCAGGACACCTATGAACCTCTTGATACTTTGCATGTGACGTTTGCAGCTGGAGAGGTGGAAGGTGCCAAACTGCTCTTCTGTTTCCTATTCTAAGCACAGTCCTGGGTGCTTTACAGAGCAAAGGAACAGCTGAAGGGCTCCACATTTTCCTAAATATCGTCATTTGTTGAACCCACTTTTTCATGCCTTTTGTTTTTTCAAAGTGCAAGGAGTTAAATTGCAACACCACGTTTGGACAGAGCTGTTTGTAGAATTTTATCCTGCACAGCTTCCTGCAACGAGATCTGAATTCCTGCTCAGACACAGGAGCCACAGGATCAGAGAATTGTGGACTGGTTTGGGTTGGGAGGAGGTTTAAAGCTCATCATCCTTCACTGGACCAGCTTATCCAGCCCCAAATCTGTGTTTTATAGTTCCAGTCTCTGTTTAGAGCAGAAACTTGCCGCTACCCTCGCTCCTCAGTGCTGCTCAGTGAAGTGAATTGATTTCAGTGAAATGGATTGATTTTGTTCAGCCTTTCTTTCTGCAGAAAAAAATCAAATTCTGATTAAATGAGCAAAGCCCTCCAATGATCACTGTTGAGCCCCGAAGAGTAAATGCCAAACTGTTCTGTTTTAAACTAAAGAATCCAGTACCTAAAACCTTGTGAGGAGCTAGTTGAAGAACTGGTGTTGAGCGTTCACAAATTTGAAAGATTAAAAAACTTAAAATCTCAACATAATCTCTCAAAGCAGCCCAAAATGTGCTTGAGTGGACACATTCACTTCAGTGTCTGGGTTTTTTGTGGCTGCAGAAACACGTACCTGTCCACCTGGCTGGGACAGTACAGGAATTTTTTGCTTGCAAAAAGAATTTTTAAAAAAAGAAAATTGACAAATTAATAATTTGATGATGAATTTCTGTTTACTGGCTGTTATCAAAGCCATCACTCTTCTTTCATGGTGCTAAAATGTTCAGGAGGTTTTTTTTTTCCGAGCTAATTCAAGTTATTAATTGTCAAACTCAGAAACAAAAGCCACAGAAGGGACTTGTCAAAGTGCTGTGTTTTCAGCAGTGGCATCCCTCAGACACTGAAATGAAAACACAGAGCAGGTGAGTTGTCCTCAGCTGGTCTTCTCTCCAAAGACAGGTGCTTTACCTGGTGCAGCACAGTCGGAAATGACTGGTGTAGGTTGTTTTATTTAATACTTCCATTAACACTTTGCAGCATGTTTGGTGCTATGATCACCTTCCCTTGTGTCACTGAGTGCTGACAATGCCATGGCCTCCCCCATCCCCGAGGATCTGGGAAGCCCCAGGTGCACAGACACGTTCAGGTTCTGCTTTGGTGCTCAATAAAAAGCGACCAGTCTATTTTTCACTTGTTTCACTAGTGTCTTGTTGATGTACCTTCAGCTCTGGATTATGGAAAAAAGGACAAATCTTTTAAATTTTTAGTTGTTGGGAGAACTCACCTAACACAGGCACAGGGAGACAAAAGTCATTTTGTCCACTGGAAAGGAGGTGACAGACCCCAAAACACATCCACCACCCCTGCCCCCTTCCAGAGGGGGTCAGACCCTCAGTTCTTGGCCCTGCATTTCCACTGCCCACAGAGGAGCTGGTGGACAGCACTGTGGGGAGGCTGGGGGTGGTGCCTCTGGAGAAGGTGACCCTTTGTTTGACCAGGCACTGTTGCTGCCAGTTCAGGTGCTTTGGGCTGCACCAGCAGCTGCTCAGGCAGCTCTGCAGGAGGCTCAGAGGGTGAAGAAACCACCCAAGGCAAAGGCCAGAGCTGGGCTGTGCCCACTGCAGGACAGAGCTGGCAGAGCAGAGAGGTTGGGCCGTTTCCAGGCTCCACCATCCCACCTGCCCCACCCACAGCAGTCCTGCTCTACCTGCTCGTCAGGAGCAGGCAGGAGTCCTCCTTCCCTGCCTCCCTCCTGCCCTGAAACCAGAACAGGGAGAGAAACTCCTGGAGCTGAGCCATGGAGGGACAGCAGCGGGGGCTGTCACTTTGGAAGGGTTTGGAGGGGGTTGAGATGACCCCAGCCAGCACCATGTGCAAGGGCAGCTCCTCACTGAGTCAGGGAAGTTGTCCTTGGGATCACTTGGACCTCTCATGGCAATGGCCTGTTTGGATGGGGAGAGCACAGGGGGTGTGCACATAACTCCTGTCTCCTGCTGGGAAGGGTGATGGGAACCAGGAACCTTGGCTGGCAAGAGAATGATTTGTCTGGTGAGCACCAGCGAGTTATGGCTTCATTTCAGCTCGTTTCCATGCCAGTGCAAGCAAATCTGGTTTCTGCTACTGTAGCTTGGTAGTGATCTCTGTGGAAAAAGCACAGCGTGACCTGAGGCAGCGTCTGGAGGTGACACTGAAGTGTTGTCAGTGCTTCCCAGAAACCAACAGCTGGATCAACAGAAGGACTCACAAAATAAATCTTCAGGAATTCTATACCTACCTACCAGAATAATATAAAATAATTGCTGTACTTCTGACATGCCTGGTTCAGAGATCGGTGGTGCAGGAGTGTCTTGGTCACCTTCAGGAAGGTTTCCATAGTTTGATGAGCAGTGAAGAAGCCCACGAGGTTTGTGCAACCCATAAAAGGGTTTTTGCAGGCTGAAGGTTTCTCTTTGCTCGTGACACAGCAGGGATTGGTTCATTCAGGGGGTTATTTTCTTCTCCCACCTCACACTGGCTGCACGGGCTGGATTTCCCTCTGGAGGTGAGGTCAGGTGAGCGTTGATTGTCTCTGTGTGGCAAAAGGATTCACAGCATCATTCAGGATCCTTTGAAGATAAATTTTTATAAAAACCTTTTTCTGGTGAGTCTGCAGAGGTAAGTCCTATTTCTTACCATTATTTTCTCCTTGTTGCTTTTCCATGCGGACAAAATAGCAAGAACAACAAGAGAAGCTGTGCAAAACAAAAAAAAAAAAGTGCAAAACAAAACATGCAAAACCAAAAAGACCTCTAGAGAGTTTCCCAGACAGAGATGTGGATGCTGGGACTCGTTCCACCCAGCCTGAGCCCCCCACCAGGTGATCACCCAATTGAAGCACTGGAAACTGTGCAAAAAGAAACCAAAAGCTTTAATTAAATTCCCCCTTCCTTCCCCATTACACACCTGGGGTCAGAGCTAAGGATTTTACTCAACCTTTATGGGACAAGGTGGAAAAGAAGCGTGGCTCTAAACTCTGTTCTTTGCTTGCACAACCAGGAGCAGCAGAAGTTCTGCCCAGGAAAATCCCAACCCAAAAGTGAAGTGTTTGGAGTTTTGGGTAGCAGCAAACTCCATTCCACCCATGCAGCAGAGTTTTTTTCCCTCCAGGTGGCACAAGAGGAACAAAAGCGCAACAAGCCCTGGTTCTGGCAGGGGAGCAGGTGAAGGAGCTGTGAGTTTTGAGCTGAAAGCATCACCCTGCCCTCACAGCAGCATCATATTTTTGGGCTCAGGGGGTCTCAGAGAATGGCTCCTTTGCTGTGTGTGTCTTCACAACAGATATCTTCTATTTAAAAGACAAAAAAACCAGGGTTTCCAAGTAATCTACTTAGAACTGGAGCTTTATTATCCAATTAAATAGGAAATACTGTAAGGGCAATGTAATTGGGCTGCGTGTTATGTTTTTGTAGTGTGAAAATGATAGAGTGAAGAAATACAACTTGTATTAGTGTTGTTTTCTTAACATATAGTGTTGATTCAGTTTATTCCCAGCGTTTTCTGAGCCATGGGATAGCAAAATACATTAATTTTTCATTACATTTCCTAACATGCAGAAATCAACAGCAGCAAGAAAATGAAACTTGAGGCCGTTCAGCAATTTCTCAGAGTGAGTGGCAAACAGCAACTTTTTTTTTTTCCCTGCATTTATTCCAATTCATCAAATACAATTTCCCATAACAGAACAGAGGGAACATAAAGATGAGAGAGAGGGATGTGGTCCTGAGCCCAAACCACGCTGTTCCTCCCCAGCTGCCAGTTTGCTGGATAATGAACCACCATGCACCGATTGTTACAGTGCATTGTTGTGCTCATCAACTCGTTTTTCTCCTTTTCCACGTCCTGTTTGTCTTGGAATTTCTGTCAGTCCCACTCAGTGCATTGTTCCCCCTCCCTAACCCAGGGTGTGGCCTCTTGGCCGTCGTGTGGATTCTGGATTTTGGGCTTGGAGCTCCATGTGTCTCTACAAGCAGCAGGTTTGTGCCAAGGGGGTGATGTCAAATAAGGAAAGCATCAGCCTGTTGCTCAATTAGCCACAGCGGCTAATGAGAGCCACGCTGGGGCTGCCCAGGCCATGGACACACTGTGCACAGCACAGCCCCGGGATGCTCCTTGTGGGCAGCAGCTTCATGGATGATGAGTGAGGATTTGGGGATGAGAAAAGCAAGAGCAAAACCAAAGGGAAATTTTCTCCCTACCTGCCTAGAGGGGGAAGATGTTTTCCACCACTTTTCTGGCAGAAACACGAGGATTTGGAGTGATCCTAAAACTGTGGTGACTACAAGCACGCTCAGGTGGGCAGGAGAAGGGATTCCCTGCCAGGCAGTGCTGCTGTGCCTTGTCAGGAGCTGGCAGAGCCAGCTGGACATGCTCCAGGTCCTTGGAACAGCTGCACAAGGCGGGGACCAGTTCAAGAGCATAAATGAGCTCAGAGAGGTTTCACCTCCTGATTCCCGTACGATAAAGCCCAAATCCCTCTGTATCTGCTCCAAACCCTGGCTAAGCACCTTACCTAAACCCTGGGCAGGGCCTGGATGTGAGATTCCCGAAAATCAGAGCCCAGCATTATCCCTGGATCCTTTCCCACGGGAAGGAGCGCTGTTTCGGCGATGCAGGAACTTCCTCCATCTGCCTGACGCATCCATGTGGGATCCTTGCGAAAGCGTTGCTCAACCGAGGGAGCCGGGAAGCCCCAGCTGTGTTTTACAAGATCCCGGCTCCTTGCAGCGTGTTTCCCAACTGCTTTGTTTTCCCCTCGGTCTGGGAAAAGCCCCTCCCTCCACAGCACCTCAGTGGGACCCGGGTGTGGCTGTGTGGGGTGTCCCAAGGGCTCCTCAGCTTTTCCTGGAGCTGGCGGGACCTGGGGGATGCAAACAGGCTAGACTGAAGTGCTCCGTGGAAGAGCAGCAGTTTGGTGAGGGCTGACCAGGTTTTGGGTACCACGGGCTGTCACAGAGGTCTGGGGGCTTGGCCTCATCATGGTCCAGGTGTCACCACCCCCACTGCTCCAGAGCTGTCACCTGGATGTCCCTGGAGAAAACTCTTCTCCTGCAGAAAACTGCACATCTATTTTCCTCTGGCTGGGAATGACTTTTATTCCCTCGATGCAGTTTTTACTGTCAAAGGAGGATCTTAATCTCACAGTTTACACCTCAGGGACAATGTAAGCATAAGTGGATCCCGCAGTCATGGTGCCTGAGGGAGGATGTAGGTCTCGTGGGGCAAACCAGAGTGTGATGCTCCCTGACAGGCAGCCATAAATCTCCGGGAGTGATGTAACCAGTGAACTTTATCAATCTTGGAATCACAGAACCGGAGAATGTTCCGAGCTGGAAGGGACCCACAGGCATTATTGTAGTCCAGCTCTGGGCACCGAAGTCCAGCCTTAGCTGTGCGTTGGGATCCACCACGAAAGCGCGAAGGAAGCGCTGTGGTTTTGACGAACGATCATTACAAATCCCCACATCGCACATCCATGCCCTCTCCCTGATGTAAACACCTATAAATCCCGGCGTTGTGCTGACTGGAGCATTTCCTAAGAAGGACTATCCCAGCCTGGAAGTTTACAAACAGGCTCGGCGGTGCGTGTAACCTGTCCTGCCCCTGCGCTCACAGCCCTGGCGAAACACCTTCCCTATCTGCCCGTCCGACGCTCCTCCCGCAGCAATCCTTCGGAGGGCGGAGGAAAAGCCCAACCTGCTCTTCAGGTGCCGGTCACGCACATCGAGCCGGTTCCCTCGTGTCCCTGTCACACACAGCCAGCCTTCCCGGCCGGGTTTCACGGGAGCAGCTCCCGCGGGGAGGCTCGGAGGGCGCGCACCTCCCTCCCTCCGGCTCCGGCGGCCGAAGGAAGGCGTGACTTGGCGGCAGGGACAGGTGCCTCTCCCTGCAGGTAGCCCCGAGCTCCCGGGGAAGCGGAGCCAGCCCTGCCAGCGGCCGGTGGTCCCATCTCGCTGCCCCCCGGGGCGCTCCCCAGAGCGGCGCAGCGAAGATGGGCGAAGGAAGTTTCACCAAACTCTTCCAGAAAAGGTCGCTCCTCCGCTTCGTGCAGAAATATCAGCCCCTGGGAAGCAGCGAGCCGGAAGAGGAGGTGAGGATTGCCTGTGCCTCTTGCCTGGACCTGCTGAAATAGTTTGTGTGACTGGGGTTACTTTTGTCTACTCCGCCTGCTTTGTCCCACCGGTAACTCGAGAGCGCTGTGGCTGCGCCGTCCCCCCCCCGGGCGGGGCGCGC
>NW_008239324.1:1112723-1140016 GCF_000691975.1 Corvus brachyrhynchos | reverse complement strand
GGGAGGAGGGGGATGAGGTGGATGGTGTTTGCCAGGGGCCGGGAGTGATGGGGAGCCTTGTTTCTATGCAATGATCCAAGGGCACGGAGCTGAGGCCTCAGTCCTGCCCAGAAACTTTGTTCCCTGCTCTGAGGAGCTTCCCAGCTAAGGAAGCACATGGGAGAGCCCTGGAGTGCGGCCGTGGGAGCTCTCTGGAGAGTGGGCACAACAGGGGAAATGGAAAGCAGGGTTCCCCCTGTCCCCAGGGGACCCCTGCCACCAGTGCTGGTCACTGGCAGAGGGGCTGTGCCCCTCGGGCTGTGCTCTGAGCTGTTGCTGCAGTCAGGGCTGGTAACCAGCGGCCAAGGAGGGTTTGGGCTCAGACCTGCAGAGTCCACCTGGAAATACTGCTTTCCTCTCCTGAAAAGTGCTGCACTGACGTCCCCTCCCTGCTTGCACTGCCTGTCCTCGGTGCAGATGGACCAAAGGGTGGCCAGTGGTGCTTTGGATGACATGTTTGTTGTTCTCCTTGGGTTTTCGCCACAAAATCTTCTGGTCTGGGATTCTCTGGTTATTTGCTCAGCACAAGGTTTCCATGGCTCAAGCCCCATTTTTTCTGCCACATGGCAGATTGGTTGGGTGCTCTGCCACGTGAACCTCATTTGTCTAATTCCTCTAGCACATGGGGTTAGCCCTTACTCCCATCCCAACGAGCTCCATCCACACACTTGAAGAGATTCATGTGCTTTTCCTGACTGACTGAGGCCTTTCCCAGATATTATTTCAGATAATCCCCTTTCTGAGTCTTGTCTGTCTGGTGTGGGGCAGGTCAGTGTCACAGGGAGAAGAAAATAAGACACTGAACTCTTCCCCTGTGCACTGCATCGGGTGATGCTGCTCTGCACTGCTCACACAGAACTCAAAATCCCAGGAAAAGAAGATCTTGATGAGGTTGCAGAAGGTCTCTGTAACCTGGCTTGGTGGGAAGCTGAGATTTCTGATTGCACGTAGGCAGGAGGCCACGGGCAATTATTCTGGCTTGTTCTTAGGCTGCACCATTTATGCTGCGCCAAAATAAATAGTGACAGGTATTTACTTCCAAATCTAAACCCCTCTTGAATTTTAGCTCAGGTCTATGCAGAGAGTGGTCTGTGTGTAACAGGAGAGTGAGGTGAGGAGAGCTTTGGCACAGGGTAGGAAGCAGATAGCAGTGTACAATGAAAATGGGAACTTGGCAAATCAAGAACTTATTCTCAGGGTATGGTTTAGGCTGGTAAATGACTCATCTTCCCCCTACTTGATGGCATTTTGCTTCTTTGCTTGAAAACAGTTGCAGAGCACTTTCAACCTTGTAGATCTTAAATATTTTGGTCAAAGCGTTGTGCTCGGTCTTAAAGGTGTGAGGGTGTGAGTCCAGGCGATCTGATGGGACTGCAGGCAGGATAAATGCCCAAACTGGGCTGTGAAGGAAAGCCCCAGTGCTGTTACCCCAGTGGGGTGATGGCCAGTTCACCTGTGGCCGTGGTGTTACCTGGAGATGGCAGGACAGTCACCTGGCACATCAAAGCCCATGCCCAGCCTGTGTCCAGACTCTGCTGGGCATGGTTTAACTCCTTTGCTGCAGTGCCCCATCCAGAACCAGGGGGATTTTTGTGGGGCTGATTTATAGTTTACGGGAATTGTGTGTTTCCTGCAGAAATCTGAAGAACAACTAGAGATTTTTCTTCTGAGCATCCCAGAGTGTGTGCACATGCACAGTCACACATCCTTGTGTGTACATGCACAGTCACACATCCTTGTGTGTGTGACGGGGGGAGAAAAGCCTGGGCACTGCTTCTTTGCATCCCCCTTTCCCTCTGACCATGGTCACCCCCAGCAGGCACAGTCCAGGGCAGGATTCTTGAGGTGGGTGCTTCAAATCAGCCTTACTGGAATACCTCTGGCCTTTTGAACAATCAAGGGGGCTATTTTGGAGTTTCTATCTGCAAGCAGGGGGACCAGAGCTTTGTTTCATGTAAAAAATATTGGAATTCTGTGATAGATGTGCAACAGGGGAGTGAGAAGCTGTGTGGGAGGTGCTGAAACCAGTGTGGTGGGTGGGAAAGGAGCTTGGATAGGGAAGCCCAGCAAGGCAGCCCCTCACCTGGAGGGCTGGGGGTTGCTCGAGGCTGGATTCTGGATTCTGCCTGCACCCCTGGAACATGGGTCTTTTCCTTCCATGTCCACCCGAAAAAAGAAATGTAAAAGTCTCTTTGGAGAGAATGGTTTGATTTATTTATTGTATTTTTGGCAGGGATAAAGTTTAATGTTTGGAAGGGCTTCATGTAGACTAAATAACCCAGCCCACTCTGGATTGCAGTCCATTATCTGGTCCAAAGTAACCTAAGACAGGGAAAAGGATATGCAAAGCCTCAGCAGAGGCAGAGGTGGGGGAAAATCCCGAGAACTGGTATTTTGGGCTGTTTGCCAGAGTACACAAAAAGGGCTGTGTGCTCTGCAGAAAGCCCCATGCTCCCTTTCTTCCACATGGGCTGCTCAGCAGGACAACTGAAGGATTGTTTTAGGATGAAGGATGCTCAGGTACCTCCAAGGAGGCTCCCAGCCACACCAGCTGCTCTTTACAGCCTCCAGTATCTCCTGATCTTGCAAAGCAATAGATAAACTGATAATTACCCTTTTGTGACTCCTTCCTGCCCTGCTGCATGGAGTCTGTGCTCTTGTGCCGAAAGGATAAAGGTTATAAATGTAAATGGATATTGTGGATAACCCACATCTGCTTTGCAAGGTAAACACAAAAGCCAGTAATGCTCAAGGAGAGGTTTGTTTATGAGGAGATTGGCACAGGACACTGCCTGGTGCCCAACATCCCTGGGGTAGGGTGGGATTGGGGTCACAGGGGCTCTGCACTGGCAGCACATCCAGGGCAGGAGGGAGATGGGGCCCCACTGATGCATTTCCAACCTGTGCATTGCAGGGGTTGTTCTGCAAAACAGAACTGGTGGGAAAGCTGTGCCACGTTCATGAGGGGAAATCCCTGACAGGCGTAGGCTCAGCAGCGCAACTCATCCCAATAAAGCTGTTCCTGCCACAGGCCCTGGCTGGCAGGAGCAGGGAGCTGCCAGCATTTCCAGAGAAACCACAGATGGCTCAGGCACATCCCAGGCCTTTGTCATTTATTTCCTCCACACCTTTGTGAAGGTAAATATTGCTGATAGAGCTGGGCCCTGCTTCCCCTGGTGTCCTTGGGGACTTCAGGCATGTTATCCTCGTGTCCAGGTCCCTTCCTTCCCTCCAGCTGCTTTCATTAAAATTTAAACTGCTCCAGGGCAGAGCTGTACCTTGATACCTGTGTGTGCCAGCTGCAGCACAGAGGAGCCTGGAGAGGCCACATTAATCAGGATGGGAATGAATGCAGGGATGTGTCTATCCCTGTGTTTTCTTCCCACCAAACCCTTCCATCTCCATAAGTGGCTCTTGGGATTTCAGTGTCTGGATGTCAACAAAGTAACAGGGAACTGATGCATTTGTACAACCAGGGCACACAAACAGGGACATAAATCATGAGTTTTAAATGTGGAAGGGGTGTTTTTGTCCCTTCTAGAAAGGTCTGTTAAGGAGATGTGGAAATAAGGGTGATGTCCGGTGCTAGGATGGCTCAAAAAGGGGAGCAGCACTGCAGCTTCTTCAAGCAAAATGTGGTCACCGGCTTGGGGGAAACGTGGGAGCAGGAAATCCATGGAGATCTTGGGCAAATTGCTGGGGGATTGGAAAGGCAGGTTGTTCCTGGGACAAAATGGCTCTGAATGAGCCCTGCCCAGAGCAAGGGCTCCCAGACTCCTGGGCTTTCCCACTGGGAGCAGGGGGGTGTTGGCAGCTGAGCTGTGGGTCAGGAAATGGCCATAAAAGAGGGCTGCCACAGATGGATATGGCTAAAGCCTGTTCCAGGAGCAGGGCTTAGAGATGCTCCGAGCTCTCCAGAAGCCCCAAGACTGAAACCAGCTCCATGAGAGAACAGCCAAGGACGTTTTCGCGTTTATGATTTCCTGCATTTATCTCAGGCTTTAAATTGCAAGGCACTGGATGTTCCTAGAAAGCTCCTGAATATTCATGGCAGGGCCAATTCCCCAATTACCAGTGCAGGAGGGTGAGCCAGACCTGAGTGCATCCCACAGCAAACATTCCAGGGTGCTGGGAGTGGGGAGCTGGAGCCAAATTCCTGCCGCGCTCTCTGGGGGTTCCTTAACGAACACAAACTCCTGTGCTTTATGAATGAAGGGAAAAGGGAATGGAACTCCTGTCCCTTGGGAGGGGTGAGATTTCTCCCTCTCTGTACTCAGCCTGCACTAGTGGTCACAGCCTGGGCCTGGCAGAGATTTTGGGAATACTGCTGCTCTGGGAAGTGCATTTTAGAGAAGAAAATGAAGGAAATTGAAAGGCAGAGGTTGGGATGCTGAGGGCTGGGGCTGCCTGGATGGGGCAGGAAGGCTTTATCCTGCTTGGAGGCAGCTGCAGAGTCAGTGGTGGAGCAAAGCAGCCCTGGAGGTGGGAGAGGAGATTTTGCTTCTCCTTCTGGCTCACATTTCTAGCTCACGTTTTCAGCTCGTTTATTATGTTTTTAATAAGGGGAAAGTGTTTTCCTTGCTCTGAGCATCGAGTCTGGGCTGTGAGACACTGGCATGGGACACCTCAAACAGCACAGCCTGAACCTCTCCTGATCAGCACCGTGAGCTCCTCTTTTTTGGCTCCCCAGCTCCTCACGACCTCTCTCCCCCTACGAGAACAGCCGGGCTTTGAGGCTGGGGTCAGGATTGCTTAGAGCTGGTATTAAAGCGCTGAGATTTGGGAAGTGGTGTAGTGACTGGCACGCAGCTGGCAAGGGGAGGGAAGGGAATGGGATTAAGGGAAGAAGCCGGGAGGTGCTGAAAAGCTTTAATTAACTGTGCTCTCGCCTAACGATTGCCTCGCCTTGTTTACCCAGCCCCGTGAGGAGTGCGAGCTGAAGGTAATCGAGCAGGAGAAGGAGGTGGCGGTCCTGCCCCCGAAGGACGCCTGTAAATGCCACAAGGAGGACTTGGCAAGAGCTCTAAACGTAAGGGTTTGTGCAGGTCTTTGGGAATGTGGGATCTGCCTGTGGGAAGGGCCCGAGCAGCAAAATCAGTCTGTAATTGACTTGCAAACTCCTGGAGTGCCCAATCCCGCTGCCTTTTTGTGGGATGAATCCTCTCCTTTCTGGGCTTGAGGGTCCCCACCATCAGGGAAAGCTTTAGTGCTTGGCTGTATTTTAATTTCTGACCTCGCTATTTTTTAAATCCAGGCAGAATAGATTTTATCCCTTCTCATTTTGTTCTCCCTTGAATTTTGTCAGGGTGTGTTTATTTTTATTTTCTCTTTAAATACACAGTGCAACCAGAAATTAGTTCTTTCCTTTACTATTTTAGATTTCTAATTTGTCATCCATGATATGATTTCTCCCTTTTGGAAATATACATTTTTTAAAATTAACTTGTGTTCGCTCTATGGCTTTCTGTGGTGGTTGATGGTAAAATTTTATAGTTTAACAAAAATACATATTTTAACAGAAAAACAACGGGCAGATTTATTTTTTCACGGGAGACTGAGCCATGAAGTTCTTGCCCAGTCTGCTAATAGGGGTTTAATATAAATTTGCCTTAATAAGTTTTCTGTAACTGTAATATGTAATGTTTGGGTTGGGTTTGGGGTTTTTTTCCCTCTAGGTTGACTTACAAACTGGACTCTCTGAGTTTTCCGTGCTCCAGCGCCGGTCAAAACACGGCTGGAATGAATTTTCAGTAGAGAACACAGAGCCAATATGGAAGAAATATCTGGACCAGGTAAGGATTTTCTGCACAGATCCTCATTTCTTGGCAGAAACAAAACCTGGCTGGGTTGCTCTGAGCGTGTGTCTGCATTGAAATATTCAGGATTTGTAATTCCAGAGACTGAGCCTTGGAACAGGCTGTGCCCTGGACACAGGAACTGCTCCTTCTCCTGGGAAAACCATTGTGAGGTTCCTTTGCAGCTCACTGAGGGTGCAGATAACATCTTCAAACAGAAATGAACCTGTTTGTCTCCACACAGCCCACAAATCAAATGCTGTAGATCAGGGGCCTGGTTGCTGAGTATTTCTTCCCTTTAAGGCAAGTGGTAAAATCGTGAAAGGTTTGAGGAGAGCCGGTGGTAGCAGGAAGATGCTCTGATTTTGGCTATCCCTCCAGAAAAGGGGCAGCTGTGGAGCTCAGGGGAGTTTTGGGGTCTCTATCAGTGATACAGCAGTGGCAGATACGTTCATACATGGTGCCATGTGCTGTTGACATCCACAATTTCACACCAGCTGCCCCCAGAAAGCCAGGCAGAAAGTGATATTTGCTGTCTTCCCTTTCCCCAGATGAGTTACCCTTGGGTTTTGCTTTTATTAACTATTTCTCATCAGTATTTAATGCATCTTTCAGCTCTCTTTGAGGGCTTTTAACCGGACAAGAAGGGCCTTTTGTTTGTTTTTATTTTTCATTTCCAACCTGTGATTTGACTGGTTTTCCTCCTGCTTAGTCGAATCACGAGGATCTGAGTTGCTTTGAAAGTCTTCATTTTTATTTCATGGTTTATCCCTTTTTCAACATAATTGATATTCTTTAGCTTTTGGTAATCATCACTAAGTCTCTCCAAGGATTCTTTTATTCCTGATAAAAAGTGAGATGGTGTTTTTTCTGCTCAGCCTTCAGAACCAGTTTCTCCTACAGGGACACCAGAGGGATTCTTCGGTGCATCTCTGATGCTCCTGCAACCTTTTGGTGCCTCTGGTCTTGCACCATTCACACCCTGCACTTGAGCATCATCCCTCAGCAGCCCCTTGCTGTGGCTTTTCCAGCTGCTGCTTTTGCAAACATCCCCCTTTGCCTCGGTTTTCTAAAGAGGAATGGAGGGACTTTCACCTTTGGCTCCAGCAAGGAATAAATTTAAATCCTGGCTTGCCTGCTGAGCATCACCACACATCTGTTGCACAAAGCAGGCAGATTTATCTTTATCTATTTAATTCCTTTCCATCAATTCCCACATCAGCTAAACAGAGCTGTAATTTTCTCAGGTAGGAAAAGGGGCCTTAAAGTCTCTGTTTAAAAGTGAAACAAGTGAGCACCTGACTCCCACAGCCCTCAGCCCAGTGAAGACTTGAGCAGATTAATTAAAGAAAAAATGAAAAAGAGGAAGAAAGAGGATTTCTGGTTTCAGATTCTAAGATGACAATAAAGTTTTTGTTTGTACTTACTGTGCATCAAGAAGCTTTTGGAATCAGCTCTGTGCTGTGTGTCTGCAAAGGCAGGCAAAAAGGGGGAAAGGGAGGGAATCCATGTGTTTTGGGGTGAGCCTGGTCCTGCTGGTCCCACACCCATCACCTGTGGAGCAGGAACTGCAGAAGCCTGACCACGATGCAAGGAGGGTCCCTGCAGCCAAACCTGACAGGGACCCTTCCTGATGGGGTCTGCAGCCAGCTCGGCTTCAGCACCTCTCATTCCATATTTTTCTTGTGTTCTCAGTTCAAAAACCCCCTCATCCTCCTGCTGCTGGCCTCAGCTTTGGTGAGTGTCATCACCAAGGAGTACGAGGATGCCGCGAGCATCACCATGGTAGGTGTCACCTGTCCCATACCCCCACGGTGGGTGTCCCTTGTCCCCCATATCCCCATGGTGGTGTCCCCTGTCCTGCATCCCACCCCGTCTCTCTGTGCCCACACCTGTAACCCCTCTCTGCCCACAGGCTGTGCTCATCGTGGTCACTGTGGCCTTCATCCAGGTGGGTTTTCCAGAGCTCAGCCCCGTGGCCATGGCTGTCAGCAAAGAGACCTCTCCTGTAACTTGGCTTTCTTTTCCCTCCTTGTTTAAAAGGAATATCGCTCGGAAAAATCCCTGGAAGAACTCAACAAGCTGGTGCCCCCCGAGTGCAACTGGTGAGACCTCCCTGCAGCAGGGGCTTAGCAGGGAGTGGGGCTAAGAGGGCAGGACCAACGGGAAAAGAAAATTATTTCAGGCTGTTGTGCACGTAGTGAGAACCTGGTCTCTGGAGGGGTGGCACCGTGAGTGGGTGCAGCTACAGGTCACAGGGAAGGGGGATGAAATAATCAGTAATGATCCGAAATTATTAGAAGGTTTTTTTGTAATTATTAGGAAAAAAATTAGAAAAACTCGAAATAAGAAGTAGGCACCCAGTGGAATTAAGTAAATGCTGAGAGACAGGAGGCTCCCAGAAAAGCTCCACATCCCTGCAGCATATCCTGCATGCCACTGTCTCCCCAGGCAGGAAAAACCTCACCCATGTATATTTTTTTTTGCTTTAGGGTAGTTTTTCCCCCCGAGAAATGGGCACAAAGCAGCACCTGAGTGCAGGTGGGCTGGGGCTCCTGTCCTACCTGCTGCTGTACCCACGTGTCGGGCACGGGCACAGCCAGGTCACAGCCCACAGAGCAGCTTTAGGGTGCACCAAACACTGCTTTCCATGGCTTTGATGTTTGTTATCAGTGCTCAAAATTACAGGAAACATTTTGCCTATTTATGTCTTTGCAAATCAGTTTTGTCACAGCCAACAGAAATAAGTTGTGAGGCTCAGGGAAGCCTTGCCCTGCCAAAGAGGTGTGGGGTTTTCCACTGGTCCAAAGTTCACCCTGGAGCTTACAAACCCCACTGTTGGCACTTTATTTATTTATGATATGACACCAGAAGCATCCAGCTGCCTGGAAGGCTCCACTCTGAATGCAATAGTGGAATGCCAGGGGTAATTCTAGCTTTAAAAAGCCTCTTTTTAGGTTCAAGAATCTGCAACTCATTATTTAAGGCATGAAAGCATGACTCCTTGTTGCTCCTCTCTACTGTATAAATAATCTTTAAGTCACTTATGAAATATAAATCATCCATAACCTGCCCATCTGTTTGCAAATTAAATTCTGTTTACAAATTAAAACTGAGCCCAAACTGAACATAATCCTCTGCTCATTGCTATGAAGATTTTTCTGTTCTTATTTACATTGGAAGCTCTTTGGGGCAAGGCTCCTTGCTTTCTTGCCAGCCACGTTCCCGAGCCTGCAGAATGAATAAAAACCTCACAGCCTGGTTCCCTTTCTTCTTTTTTCCATTTGCCTCGTGCAGCCTAAGGGAAGGAAAACTGCAGCACCTTCTAGCACGAGAGCTGGTGCCTGGAGATATCATCTACCTGTCTGTGGGTGACAGGGTTCCTGCAGACCTCAGGCTCATAGAGGTAAATACAGCTGTAAACGAGCCTGGCTGGGAAATTCCTTGTCTTAACAGTGCCAGAAATGCGTCTTTTTAATTAGGTTACAGATCTGCTGGTGGATGAATCCAGTTTTACTGGAGAAGCTGAGCCTTGCAACAAGACTGACAGTGTGCTGCTGGAAGCTGGGGACATAACCACGCTGAGCAATGTGGTTTTCATGGGGACCCTGGTGCGGTACGGGAAGGGAAAAGTGAGTCCTGACATCAGTGGTCTTTTCCTGGGCACTGGTTGCAGATTCTTTCAGTGTGAGCATGGAATGACAGGAAAAGGGGGAATGACAGAGGGCAGGTTTGATGGGATACTAGGAAGGAATCCTTCCCTGTGAGGATACTGAGGCCCTGGCACAGGGTGCCCAGAGAAGCTGTGGCTGCCCCTGGATCCCTGGCAGTGTCCAAGGCCAGGTTGGACGGGGCTTGGAGCAGCCTGGGACAGTGGAAGGTGTCCCTGCCCATGGCAGGGGTGGGACTGGATGGGATTTAAGATCCCTTCCCACCCAAACCAGTCTGGGATTCTCTATATTTTCTCACCTTCATCTCTCTTTTTCCTTTTTCCAGGGTGTGGTTATTGGCACAGGTGAAAATTCCCAGTTTGGTGAGGTGTTCAAGATGATGCAGGCTGAGGAGGTAACACAGCCCATGTCTGGGGAAATGCTGGATGTCCTGGATAAAAGTTTGTGAGCAGGAGCAGTCCCAAGAGTTCAATGCTCTGGGTTCAGTTCTGCTTCTGCCACAAGATGCCCGTGTGACTGAGGGACACCAAAGTGTCTGACAGAGAAGGTCAGGACAGGCTGTGCCCAACAGACCCTGTTGAGGGGCTGAGGGTGGGAAAAGCACAAGGCAACTGCAGGGACCATGTATTGATAACCAGGGCTGTGTGGGTCACTTGTTCTGGGCTGGCCATCATCTTCTCATCACACACAACAACCAAAGAAAACCCAGTAACCTCTAATTTTTCCAGACTCCCAAGACACCTCTGCAGAAGAGCATGGACAGGCTGGGGAAGCAGCTCACGCTGTTCTCCTTTGGGATAATTGGTGAGTGGGATGCAATGCTCACGCTGGCGTGGTTGGCTGTGGAATCCCTCCGTGCTCCAGGGCTGCTTTTCTAAAAGCACTTGTGGGTGTGGGTCACCTGGACCTTGGGGCTTCGAGCAGAGACACCACTGAACGAGAGACCTGGGTGCCTCATTGCATTTTTAGTTCTGCAACAACAGCTAAAACAGGCCAGAGGTTTTTGAAGTACTTGTTTTAACCAGCTCATTTCCCCCCTCCAGGTTTGATAATGCTCATTGGCTGGTTGCAAGGGAAGCGTCTCCTCAGCATGTTCACCATTGGAGTCAGGTGAGGACTGGACTTTTTCTCTTTGATTTCTAATGAAATGTCCCAAGGAACTTCCCGTTCGAAACAAAGGACATTTCACAAAGGAGAGCTTGAGCAAATACATAAAAATTTCATAAATACATAATTCTCTTGCACTGCTGAAATTAATGTGAGGTTTAAACAGAGTGGAGGAGAACAACACCAAGCTTGAGGGTTTATTTAATTTTGTAAACTGGTATCTGGAAAATCTTCCTTAGCATCTCCACCTCATCCTGCTGTGAATGCCCTTTCCTATCTGTGCTATGAATTTAGTGGGAGTGCACCAACAACAAATATTACTCTTTGCTGTTCCTACTGGATTTACATCTAAAGAAAGGAATGCACATCTCACACAGCATAAAAAAGCATGCACAGCTTCTTAATCAAACATAATAAAAAATGTGTTTCCAGTAGTGCCCATAAAACCTGTTACCTTGGTGTTGTCATGGCTCTAAAATCAATTCTTTAAAAAAAAAAAAAGTGTTCTATGGAAACAAAAAAAAAATCCCAGCTGGGGAGACAGCAGAGAAGCCAAACCGGTTCAGAGCCACCTTCCTGTCTCCCAGGGGGATGTGGTGGCAAAGAAAAGTGTTTAATCCTGAGTTTGGGGGGGCAGTTTATGGTTTTGCAAGCCGTCCGTGATTCCATTTTGCACATATCTGGAAGCATTCAGAGTTCCCCAAGGAATATCTAATATCAAATATACAGACTGTGGCTGGATTTTTCCAGCATATCAGGTGTTGCAGGTTTTGGTGTTGCTCTGATTGATGGTGGAGACATCTGGGGAGCTGGTTCTGTCCCCCCACAGTGGGGTAAGAGAGGAGGTGAGGGGCTGCATGTGGCCAGGAGCCAGTGGCTAACGTGTGAGCCCTGGTGCCAGGGAATATTCAACTCCCATCCTCAGAAAGTTAAATAAATGAAATTAAATCCAGCCTCTAAATCCCTGCTTAGCCAGAAATTAATGCTCTTTGGCAATGTAAAGAAGAAAAATAACTGCTCTGTCACAACCATCCAGAAAAAGGTCGAAGGGCTGGGTAAATGTCCTGCTTTTGTATTTGCAGTGTGCCAGCAGCCCCAGTGATTATCCCATTGAGCCCCTTAGGAAAACTCAGCCCTGGGAATGTCCCTTTGGCACCTTTGGGTCCGTGCTTGTGGTTTGGGCCCTGTGTTGAGGCTGTTGTGTCTCTGCTGTCCCCAGCCTGGCCGTGGCTGCCATCCCCGAGGGCCTTCCCATCGTGGTCACTGTCACCCTGGTGCTGGGAGTGCTGCGCATGGCCAAGAAAAAGGTGATTGTGAAGAAGCTGCCCATTGTAGAGACCTTAGGTAAGGCTGCAAAGGGGCCACACGGCTTGGTCACCTGCCAGGCTCCAAAATCTGAGCTCCAAAGTCTGGGCTGGCCTTGAGAGCTTTGGTCTGATCCAGAGAAATAAATTTGGAACAGTCTTACCGGGACAGAGCAACCCACTCAGAATTAAATATATATTTTACCCTGTATTTCTCACCCTTTTCCCTTATTTTGTGGTATGAACACAGGCACGTGCTTGGAATGGTCCAGCCCAGGGGGAGCAGAGCCCCTCTGCAGACACGTATTGGGTTAAAATCTTTGTTTCTCTTTCCTCTCCGTGCTCTGGGATCCTCCTGCAGATCTGTCCTGCCCACTTCTTCAGCGTCTGGCTAAAAAACCTCCCAGCCCCTCAAGTCAAGCTTGGCAACATAAATAAAGCCATTTATCCTTCTGCAGGCTGGGTGGTGGCCAACTCCCTGACACCCAAAAAGTCACGGAGAGAGGGACAGAGAGGATGGAGAAGGCATCCAACACATCCTCACAGCTGCAGGGCAGAACGAACTGGGATGGAATTGTTCTTCCACCTCCCCTTATCTTCAATTTGTCCCTTACTCCCAGGTGGCTGCACTGCAGGCTTTGCTGCTCTGACCTGGGTCAGGGTAGCAGGGATATGAAGGAGGAGACACAGTGCCTACTTAGCACCACTCATTAAATGCACAATAAATACCAAGCCAGGTCCATGCAGTTCCCAAAATCTGCTGCATGGCCAGATCCTGCAGCTAAAACCTGTCCTTTTGGGAAACACTGCTATTGTTTGAGCTGCCTATGTTTGTTCTGCAGTTAAGGAATCTTATCACCCTGATTTTATTGTGTCTGCCCTGACCCAGGACATCTGAAACAGCTTTTCCCTCGTGAGGGAATTCGTTCTGGGAGGGCTGCGCCCACAGAGGCAGAACTGCAGGTGCAGAGAAGGCACAGCCAAAACTGTCTGTTAAACTTCTGAAGAGGAGAAAAACAATCCTTCTTCTTTAATTATCAGTAACTAGAAACGGGGTGTTGGAGATCACAGCTTTGCTCTCTGCTAATCCTTCCAAACTGTGCTTCATTTAATTACAGCCCAATCCGCTTTATTTTCTCTCCAGGTCTTTACCTAGAAGTCATCATGCTTGTGGGGGTCTGTGCCTGAGCACTGTGATCACCTCCAGAGCCAGGAAGATACTCAGACTCAGAAGGAAGCTGGAGCCTTATTCTTGTTTCATATTAAAGTAATTTCCCCCCTTCTTGGGAGTGGAAACTATCTGGAATGCGGTGGCTCAGCTAATTCACCCTTTTGCAGCACTTTGTAAATGGACTCTGGAAAAATGTGCCTTACTGGATCAGGGTTGGCACAAAGCAGAGCAAAGGGGCAGTTTCTGCTCTTAGGTGTTGATCTTGGAGTATTTTTTGTAGCAGTCTTTAACCCACCTCCTCTCCCAGTCCCTTGGTGAGGCAGGGAAGGGCTGCTGTTCTGATTTAGAGAAGCAAGGCTTAACTGGCAGAGTGGGAATTGGGGCTGTCTTTTTGGAATAGAGCAGCTGTTCTGTGATATTGCAGCCCAGAAACACTGACCAAGACACTGTGACCTCTTTGGATGGCTCCTACCACATCTCACACCCGAATTATGCTCCCGATGCCCCAATGTGCACTCAAATCCTTTCCTTCCTTCTTAGGCAGCTCATCCATTTCTTGATCTTTTCTCCCTTTCACCGGTGCAGTTTAAACCACATCAGTGAAACTTTTCTCCCTCTTCTCACTCTCACTGCTGGGCTGCATTATTGATCAGTTCTGATTAAAACCATTCCTGCCTCAGTGTCGCTGTTGGGGCAGTCACGACACACACGGACAGTGCCTCTTTCAAGGGCCAAAAAGCCATTTATTAAACAAAGCAGCCTCTTTTATGCACTTCTTGTATGTTACCATTCATGTTACAGATTCACTGGCTGCTAAACTACTACAACAGACTCTTTGGCTATTACTGACTACAACATACCATTGGCTACCTATAGCATAAGCATTCAGAAAAATAACAGGTGCAGATATGTGGCTGTTTTCTCCTTCTGTTTAACTTGCCTGAGCCATGATTTTATAAAGGCAACAAGGCCTTCATTTTATAAGGTTTTACTTCAATGCCACACCCCAGGTTGCTGCAATGTCATCTGCTCAGATAAGACGGGCACTCTGACTGCCAACGAGATGACAGTGACCCGGCTCGTGACCTCGGACGGCTGCCAGGCAGAGGTATGGATGAGGCAGGAATCCAGGCTTTCCTGAGGGAATTCAGCAGCACTGAATTTGCCTTTGGTTCAGTCGGACCCAAATGAGGAAGGCTGGCCAGCCCCAAACCAAGCAGTTTCCTGCACATTCCCTTCAAGTGAAGAGATTTTTGCAGCCCTGGGGCAGGCAGAGGTGAGGCTGAGGGTACAAAAACCACTCAGGTACCACAGAAATGTCCATTGGCATCACCTGTAATTATTGTAAGTGCTGAAACCTGCCACTGACCCTTGCTGGTCCACCTGGCTGTAGGAATATTTATTATAGGAGCAGCTTCATTCTCTGCTTGGTTCATTCGTCTCTGTGCAAAGTGAGGGGAAAATGCAAAATGTGCGGCAGAGGAGAGACAGGGCAGTCATGAGGAGGGCAGGGCTTGAACAAACCCCTTGCACTGCTGCCAAAGGGCTGCAGCTCTCCCCTGAGCTGCAGGGGACTTGTGGAATCACGGCAAACAAATTCCCTATAAGACAAATTGACTCCTCTTGTCCCTATAAAGCCATTTTAGTGTGATATTGTCACTGTCTGCAGCCTTTTCTTTAAGCATTGCTTTCAGACAGAAAGAAGAATCCCTGCACTCCTTAAAAATGAGAATTTTCTTGAGTGCAGCCCCCTGCACACATCTGCAGTCCACTCCTGACTGGTACAGAGGAAATTTCCCATCTTTCTCTCCCTCTCTCAGGTCAGCGGGGTGGGCTACAATGGAGAAGGAAATGTTTATCTTCTGCCATCCAAGGAGATTCTTAAAGAATTTTCCAACATCTCCATTGGGAAACTCGTGGAGGTAAGTGTAAATTATGAACCAGCATATCCTAGTTACAGTCACTTTTCAGATGCACAAATGACTTTGGATAATTAGTGTGAAGAAAACCCACTTTTGTAATTCTAAAACGGACTGTCTTGCTAAAACATTTTCATGGAAAGACTGAGTGTGATGTAATTCCTGAAGCTTATGGGTGAAAGGCAGTGATCATAAGACATGCAGAGAGAGACCAGAGCCATCAGCTTCAGGAGGCAATGATATTCTGGATAAAAATACAGTTCTGGCAGAGGAGAGACCAATACATTTTACCACAGTCAGGTTTTAACGTGCACAGATTGTAGACATTAGCCAGCTACACAGTCAATTTATAAATGTATTGTGATGTCCTCTGGGTTTGTGTCAGCTTTACATAAAATTTTTAACATTCAGCTGGAGGCTGGAGTGAGTGTTTGGGTGGTGAAATGATTTGTGCTGGAATCTCAAATGGAGATTAGGTCCCATTTTATTCCTACTGCACATTAGAAACAACAGTAGGAGAGACTGAGCTTTCATTTTCATGATATATCAAGCTCATTAGATGTATCTCATGTTTTCTTGATGTTAATTTATCCAAAGCATAATATTTTACCAGAATATTGGTGCATCTTATAGATTAAGTGGCTTTAGAAAACACAAGAACTGATCTCAAGAGATGCTGCCGTGGGGAAATCTTTTCTCAAAACTTTTGGAATGTGGTTCCTTTCATTCCCCAATCTTTCATCATTTCATTTAAAGAGATGAAAAAGCTGTGACTTCAGTAATGAAAAAAAATATACCATGTAAAGCTGTCCCTTTCTCTAGGCTGGCTGTGTAGTCAATAACGCCGTTATCAGGAAAAACTGTGTGATAGGACAACCCACAGAAGGAGCTCTCATTGCCCTGGCAATGAAGGTAAGGTCCTTAGAGTGTAAAATTTTCCTGAAATTATAATAAATAAATAAATAACAGCTGGATTTGTTAGGTCTGGCAGCAGAGTAAGACTGCTTTAAGTTCCCCAGACTGGTTTAATCTTTCCTTGTCTCCTCTGCCCAAGGTCATAGATGTTGCCTCTCCCAGTCAGCCTTTAGTCATGGACTCTTTCCTTGAGCTTCTGTGCTGACAGCAATCCTCTTTTGGCTTAGTTAATCCTGCAGTTAGGCTGGGCTATGCATTTCTTTTGGGCTCAGACTGGACAGCTCATTTTATATTTCCTGCACGTGCCAGTTAAGAGCCCAGGAGGAAAGCAAGAGTTAAAAATGAGCAGGAACAGGCCAGGCCAGATTGCATGGCAGAGGGTCACCCTCATTTTGGGTCATCTGCTAGATTTCACTTTTTTCCTAGTAATGATTATGTAAAACAAGATGGTTTTATGAATATTGCATTCACACTGCCAGGCAGAGCTGTAAAACACCTCAAGGTATCACCTCAGCAGTGTCACCCAGCCTGAAGCCTCACCCTCGGGTGGGCTGTAGAACACAGGAGGTCCCTGATGAAATGATGCACCTCCAAACATCTGGTCTTACCTCCTGCTTTTAAAGCTTGTAACTAACTCTAGCACTGCAATCATGATTTTTTTAATTTCTTTTTTCAAGCAATGGCATTCCATTTCCCTAAATGCTGAATTAAAACCTTCCTCCTGCTCTGGCATTCAGTAGCTGAGCAATAGCAGAATATGAGGGAGGTTGTCTTTCTTATGTTTATTTTTAAATTTTTGTTTTGGTGGGAGCTGGGGAAGAAGGTGATCAGAAGTAGCTTCCAGTCTCTCCCACTTCACCTGCAATAATCACACATGCTGCTGGAGCAAGAGTGTATTGATTTGGACTGAAAGGTTTTGTTGTGAATTGCTTTTTGAGCGTAATTCATCAGGAAATAATTCAAAACCACATCCACAACTGACCATTCAGCTATTTGCTATTTCCTTTCTTCTTTCAAGTAGAGTTGCTGGACAATAACCCAGAAAAGAAACCCAGAAATCTGCTCATCCCATTGCTTTGCCATAGGTTTAGGGAATGGACGTGTTCCTCTCACCAAAAGGCACGTCAGGTCCTTAATTCCTGCAAAATTTAACAGAGGTCAAGCTTCAAACTCCAGTTTAATTTATCCCATAGCAGGCACCTAAAGCAAAAGATTTTGGGTTTGAGATATGAATTTTTCTCTGCTCGTGTTTTCTCTTGAGCTCTGTGGGATCTGACAGCCTGGAAGGACACGGCCAACAGTCAATCCTTGTGATATGGAAAATATATCCAAGCTTTGGCAACGTCCAGCCTTACAGTGCTCTTTTTGTTTTACCTTGCTTCAGATGGAATTAGCTGACATAAAGGACATTTATGTAAGAAAGAAGGAAATTCCATTCAGCTCCGAGCAGAAGTGGATGGCTGTGAAATGCACACTGAAAAATCAGGTAAAGCAAACAGAGGCAGGGGCTGGTTTCATGTTTCTAATTGTGCACCTCAACAATGGGCATGAAATGGTATCTCTTCAGCAAATAATGTTTGCAGGAGTTAACTATGTCGGGAGAAAACGGAACAAACCTCAACATTCCCGGCTTGGGTGGAATTTTAGCTTGTAAAACTGTTTGAATGGGAGGAGGGAATACTTTCCATACCGTGGTTTGAGCAGGAAAACAAAAGCTTTTCAGAGAGAACTGACAGGGAGAGAGGGATTCAGTGTTTGGACATTCATCCCTTACTGGGTTAGGGAGCTCATTTTGGCTGATACTGTGCTCTGGTTTAAAAACTCACCAACCTTTTCATTACCATGCTGTCTGTGAGGGCTGAACATGAAAAATGAGCAGAGCAAAAATATCCCATCCTATCCATAATACATGGATGCTCCTGGGCATCTCTCGAAACAGGTAAAAGAGGAAACAGAATCTTCTCCACCTACAATTACAGACTTATTCATTTAAACTGTGCTCCTTTTTTTGGATAAAGTGTATTCTTTCCTTGCTTTAAAGGATCAGGAAGATATTTACTTCATGAAAGGAGCCTTTGAAGAAGTTATCCAGTACTGCTCTCTGTACAACAGCGGTGGCATCTCGTTGGCACTCACGCCCCAGCAGAAAGCCCTCTACCAGCAGGAGGAAAAGCGACTGGGCTCCTCAGGACTTCGAGGTGAGTCCTTACTGTCCGTGTCCCTTAAGCTTACAGGTTATCTGGCCTAAAACTTTCCTGCTCTGTCATGGTTAGGATGGTCAGAGGCTCAGTGATCATAGAATCCCAGAATTGCTTGGGTTGAAGGGACATTAAAGCTCATCTCATCCCACCCCTGCCATGGGCAGGGACACCTTCCACTATCCCAGGTTGCTCCAAGCCCCATCCAGCCTGGTCTTGGACACTTCCAGGGATCCAGGGGCAGCCACAGCTGCTCTGGGCACCCTGTGCCAGGGTCTCAGCACCCTCACAGGGAACAACTTCTTCCTAATCTCCAATCTAAATCTCCCCTCTTTCAGTTTAAAGCCATCAGTTCTTAGCATCACTTTTGTGATCTCTTCCCAACACTTGTCACAGTGCCAAGAGCCGTATCTTAGGTCTGCTGGCTGATCTTTTTTTTTTCTTTGCTGGGTTTAAATTAGTGAGTTTGAAAGGTATTGAAAATAAGCACTGGAAATGTGAATGTTTCTCTTCCATGGAGTGCTGTGATTGTCTGGGATACGGTCTGGGTGATGCACTGGAGAGCTTTGTGCTGGGCCCGATCTAAGCACTGCTCTGCCAAGTTTTGCTTTTGGAGAAGAGAACAACAAAAGCCTGTTTGAGAGGAGTTCCAAATGTGGATTTGGGTGTTGAGATTCCTGTTTGAAGCTTGGTTCAATCCTTTGTTAGGCCCAAATCTGTCGACCTGATCCCAACTGCCTGTCATGCACAGCCCACAGGAGATTTACACACTTGTCACCTCCTTCATCACCAGAAACATCCCCTCAGAAACGTCTCAGGTGTTCCCACAGTAACACGGGCACCATTCCCAGGTGGTAAGGAGGTGACAACAAGTCTTGGCAGCCGGATCTGGGGGATGGGGCAGTTAATGTACATATTCTCCCACCCCGTGCTTTGTGGTTAGGAACTCCTGTGCAGCGCTTGATTTACAATATCCAAATGATCTGCCCTCGTGGCAATGGCAAATCACTGCTCTGAAGGGAAGTGATTAACTCAGGCAGCTGCTGCAGTTTATGATTCCACCATCAAAGCAACACTGACATGAACCCCTGGCAAAATATCCCGGAGTGATTTAAGAATGATTGAAGGATAATGAGCAGTGCTCCAAGAACAGAGACAAAATGTTCAGAGCTGGATGTTTACATGATAGGAGCTTCACTGGTTGAACTGAATTTACATTTCACATTTTTAGGTTTTAAAAAAAGTGTAAGTTTTTGTTTTTTTTGTTGTTTAACTTAGTAGTTTAGTAGTGTCTGGTTTAACATAGCACTGCCCAGATTTAATCCATCTGCATTTAGGGAAGACGTGCTAGACAGCTTAAAATTAGAAAGAAAGAAATCCTAAGAGAAACACGTCAAACAGAAATGCTCTCATTCAGAGAAACTATTATTTAAGTGGACTGGATTTTTGTGTCTGTACCAGATCTGATTTTAATGAATAAAGATCTGTTTTTAATGACTTTTTCTGCTGGAAAACAGGCAATTTAATATCTTCTCTAAATATTCCTTTTAAAGCATGGAAATACATAATTAACAATTTACTCTTGTCTTCTTTTTTTCTCCTCTATTACTAGTACTTGCTTTGGCTTCAGGTCCAGAACTTGGCAAGCTAACATTTTTAGGTCTGGTTGGAATAATTGATCCCCCAAGGGCTGGAGTGAGAGAAGCTGTTCAGGTCCTGTTTGAGTCTGGTGTGTCAGTAAAGATGGTCACTGGAGACGCCCTGGAAACGGCTGTGGCTATAGGTACCAAACTGTGCTGCTTTCCTGGGGCTCTGTGGTGTGTCTGTCACATCAGCCAAATGTTATATCCCTTAATAATCAACTTTCTCATCGTTTTTGTGTGTGCAGTAGAGGCTTTAAAGGTCACTGAGTTTTTGCTTTTCCATTGAAATATTAAATGCAGTATAGAGCAGCTATGAACTCTGGGCCAAATTCCAGTAAATTGATTCCGCTATTTTAGCACCAGAAATGGCAAAAGCTCAGTGTAAGACTCTTAAAAGACACAGGTGGCATTGCTGGGATTATAGAACCCACTCATATTTAGAGTGTGAGTATCTCTTTTCTTTGCAGGACAGAATATTGGTCTCTGCAATGGGAAGCTGAAAGCCATGTCTGGGGAAGAGCTGGACCAGCTGGCAGAGGCAGAGCTCTCCTCCACTGTCCAAAATGTAATGGCTTTGGTTACATAAAGAAGGCCTGTTTCCAATAGCTCCCATCTAATATGAGATTATATTTTGTCCTTTTTTTGTTTTCAGGTTTCCATTTTCTTCAGAACAAGTCCAAAGCACAAACTAAAAATAATAAAGGTACTAAGAGCCTCTAAAATTCCTTGTGTGCCTCACAAAAACAAGGGGGAGGGAGCCTCAGCTCTCTACATGACCTGGTCTTCCCCAGCAGGATCAGCTCAAACTAAAGGACTGTAAAACCTCAGCTAGAGCACTGGCACTATTTCTCTGAAGGTATTAGCTGTGGAATTGGACTTGGTGATCCTTGTGGGTCCTTTCCAACTCAGGATATTCCATGATTCTTTGATTTTATGATTTCTCTTGCAAGCCTGGCCTGGGCATTTGAAAAACACTAGTGAGGTATTAGCAAGTATAACATCAGGAGAATGATTTCTGAGGGTTTTACTCCCCTCTCCTAACTTCTGCTGGAGTTGTGAGATTGCCTACACTCCTGAAAAAACAATCTCCTAATTCTTGCTCTGAGTTTTGTCCTTGGTGTGGTCCGAGTTTGTTTTACCCTCAGAGCCAAACAGCACTTCTGATCTTTCAATATGAAAAGAGCAAAGCAAATAGTACAGACTCTGAAATTGCCAACAGGACTTGTTTGTCTTCTGGCTTGAGAGCCTCTGACCTCTCCCCTCCCACAGGCCTTGCAGAGGGCTGGTGCTGTGGTGTCAATGACAGGAGACGGTGTCAACGACGCCGTGGCCCTGAAATCCGCGGATATCGGGATCGCGATGGGACAAGCGGGGACAGACGTCAGCAAAGAGGCTGCCAACATGATCCTCGTGGACGATGACTTCTCAAAAGTGATGTAGGTTTAGTGACTTTCTTGCTCTTCAGCTACTTTCTGGCTGTCCCCTGCAGCAAGCCTGTTGCGTGAGGAGCCCTGGGAATGAGGCAGGATGCAGGACATGGAAGTGGAGAGCCCCAGTGTGGCTCTGACTCGTTTTTAGTTGCATACATGGCAGTGACTTTCCTTCCAAGTGGTGCTGACCAAGCCACCTCTAACCTGAAAGCCCTGGCTCCTCATTGCTGCAGCTAACTGGGGATCTGAGAGTACCTGGAAGTCTGGGTAGATCAGAGATTTTTTTAGTCAAAAGCTGGACTTGATGATCCTTCATGATTCTACCTCGTACTCTGCCACATCCAGGAAGCTCAGAGGAAAAACATAATTTGCAATGCTCTGTTGGCTCACAATAACAGAGAGAGTGGGCAGGGTATGTACAGTGAGTCTATAAATAGGTCCAGGCCTGCTCTATGAACCAAAACCTGGCCCAGGTTTTCAGATCTACTCGTTGATAAAGGAATTGTGAGAAGCTGCATTGACGGCTTCCTCCTGAGCTGGGCTCTGAATTTCTACTGAAATAAGGGCTACAAAAGACAAATTGTGTTTTGAGTGTCAGAGGGAGCTCAACGTAAAACAGTGTGAGTGCTCTTTACTTAATTAATTCCCCTCTCCCTTCCAGGAATGCAATAGAAGAGGGAAAGGGAATATTTTACAACATAAAAAATTTTGTCCGGTTCCAGTTGAGCACGTAAGTTCCTGTTTGCTTCAGCTCCTGTGAAAGCACCTTTGGGGTGAGGCCCTGCAGAATAATGTTCTTCTGTGCTTTGCAGGAGTATTTCAGCTTTGAGCCTAATTACCCTGTCAACAGTGCTCAACCTACCAAATCCACTCAATGCCATGCAGATCTTATGGATCAACATCATCATGGATGGGCCGCCAGCACAGAGGTATGGAAGAGTTAAATGAGCAAAATAATCTTGGCTTTTGCATGTGTGAATTTGGCTCATAAAATGTTGTGATTCCTCATCAATCATCATCAGTGGTTGGATAAGTTGCACTTTTGTTCCCTTCTGGTCTTTCAGAAAGCACTTCGCATTTACTTGGGGTTTTCTGTATTTTCCTGCTTTATGGTGGAATCACTTAACTATTCCATTTTTTAACCAGGAATGGCCTGTTATCCTGAGAGCATCACCTGCTGGTAGAATGGGCAGGGAATCGTGGGTATATGCCCCAAAATCACAAGACTTAGGAACCTCATGCAAGTGCTAATTACAATAACAGCTAAATATAATTACTGCTTCCACATTATGCACGTCTCACAGTTAGCTCTCACTCTCAGGTGGGATACTAGTATGATGATCTAATGTTATTTTAGCAGCTCAATATGCAGAAAAGGCCTTTGGCATCAGTGTCATGGACAGATTTGGGCCTTGTGTCACCTTGCTTGAATATTCATGCCGTGTTCCAAGGAATTGCATCCTCCAGCTCCATCCTGGTTTCTCAGGATGTCCATTTGGGGACACCCTGCATTCATTAACACATCCCTCTGCTTCTCTTGGAGGCAGCTTGGGGGTTGAACCTGTTGATAGGGACACCATCAAGCAGCCCCCCCGGTGCATCACGGACACCATACTCAGCAAATCGCTGATCCTGAAAATCTTCATGTCAGCAATCATCATCATCAGTGGAACCCTCTTTGTCTTCTGGAAGGAGGTGAGGGAGATCTGCACTCAGATCTTGTTTCCATCAGGGTGGATGGAGCACAACAGTTTCTGGAGGACATGAGAAGGATTTCTGGAATCCATCCCGTTGGGAAGGATCAGTGTGGGCAGAGGGCTGAGAAAGCAGGGTCAGCTCCTAGCTCTGCTCCTGCCTCCCTCTGTTACCTCTAATTTGGAGCTTACAGTCTAGAATGGGAAACCTATTACTTGATGTGTCATCAATACTTTAAGGGACTTTCCCCTCTAGCTTTCCATTTTCCCAGCAGAAAATGCCAAGTACAATGGATTGCTGTTGGTAAATTATTACTTTAAGTTTCAGTAATTTAGTTTAGAACGTTCTTTACCCAAAGTCCACATCAGTTTAAGAATTTAAAATAGGGTTGATAAGATCATCAACTCTAAAATGAGCAGAGAGAAATGAATGCTACCTATAACAGCTAGAACTAGATTTACTCCTTTGTTTTACTACCCTTTGATTTGACTGGGCTCATTAAAGGGAACATTTAATTCTTCTATTGAATTGGCGTATTTTTGTAAGGTTAAACTAATCTCTGAATTTTTGTGTGCTTCCAGATTCCAAAAGGGGGCATAACTCCTCGAACCACAACTATGACTTTCACCTGTTTTGTGTTTTTTGACCTCTTCAATGCCCTGACATGTCGCTCTCAGGTGAGATTGCTCTGTCAGCAGTAATTTCTTGTCTCAAATCACAAACATAAACATTAGAATACCAGCATTTTGCCTAGTAAGGAGTTTTATAATTTAAAGCAGTATGATTTTTATCAACTTTTTATATAGATAAAATTATCCTTTACAGTTCAAGGGCAACTACACTTTCAATTATACAGCTCTAAGTTAGTGTTTATGTAACTTAAAAAGTAATGGAGTTGAAATGTAAAGTATCAGGGTGACATTTAGCTCCAACAGAGATTGGGAAAAGTTAAAAATTTTTTTTTTCCCTGCTCTAGACAAAGTTGATATTTGAAATCGGCTTTTTCCGAAACCGCATGTTCTTGTATTCCGTGCTTGGGTCCTTTTTGGGACAGCTGGCTGTTATCTACATCCCTCCACTACAGAAGATCTTCCAGACAGAGAATTTAGGAGTTTTAGGTAAGTTGCAAAATCAATAATGGTTTGTTTGTTTGTTTTTTCCTTAAAGTGACTTTAGAAAGCAGATGCCATTGCTCTGTTAGTTCCCAACACATCACTGGTAGGGGAAACTAATCAACAGCTCCTATACCTGGGTATTTACAGAGCTGTGCCCAAATAGTAGCAGTATTTAATATTATCCCAGCTTAGATTCTGAATTCTGATTTACTGCACATAAATGCAAGTAAATGCAGACATGCCAAGACTTTCCAGGAGCTCTGTATGATGATATTTCCCAGATCATTATGCTGACACCCCCTTTGGAAAGAGCAGGGTTTCCCAGCTGAAATGCACCACAGAGTTTAATTTGAATCAGCAAATTCCACCCCAGCACACCGTGTTATGTCTACATTAGGCTGTTGTCACAAGCAGGGGGCAGGGATCCCAAAGGATTCCTGTTTCCACCCTCCAAGGGGACTATCCCAGCTGTGGGTGTTACTTGTCTGTTGTAGTGGTGTCCCTAATTCTCAACTGGGAAGGGCAGCCAGGGGTTCATCAGCACAATTCCCAGCTGCAGAAAAGCCCTGGGCTGGGATTTTTGCCCAGCTGAGCTCACCTGCACTCTCTCCTCTCCCAGACCTGCTGTTCCTCACTGGCCTGGCTTCCTCAGTGTTCATCGTGTCCGAGCTCGTCAAACTCTGTGAACAGCGCTGCTGCCACCCAAAGCACACAAAGGGATGTCACAACTGACTCAGATTCTCTAAAGTACACTTGGAGCAGAGCTGTGATGCTGGATAATCCAAATCCATGGCTTTGTGATGCCACACATCCTTCCTGAAGGTACTCAAGTGCATCTGTACCAACAGCCCTCACACGAGAGACTCTTCTGCCCACTCCAGGTGAGTTGTTTGCAGAAACCTCCAGAGTGGCTCCTGTTTTACACCAAGAACAGGTATATTTTTATAGCACCAATCTGTATGTCCAGAAGGCTGTGCTAGTCCCAGACAAAAGAAGTTTCACACCTGTACAGAAACATCTATTGTGCCTGAAATTTTATTTATTTAAATCAAAATCGTTTTTATTAATAAAATCTACATTTTAAAATGTTACTGACAAGCATCTGAGTGAGACTCATGATTTAGACATGTCCTTTTATGTTGAATTAGAGGAGTGGAAAAGACCTGCCTTCAGGCATTTCTTTTCCTTCAACTTACAGCGTTTGTGGATTCCCAGGTATCCAGCCTTGATTCAGCAAGACTTTCAAGGAAACTGTGGGGAGCTGTCAAACAGAGCAGGCAGCTGAAGTGCCAACCCTCAGCTGTCAGTTTTTGTACCTGTGTGACTGACAGGAGAAAAAGGGAAGGCTGATCAGACCCAGTGCACAGCAGTGGATGGATTTAATGGGAAAGGGACTCGCTTTCACAAGAGCCTGAGCATAAAGATGAGTCAGGAACAGAGCAGGGATGTTGAGCTTTGCAGCTGGGTCAAGAATTGCACAAAAGAGACTGAGCTGTTCAGATCACAGCAAAGCCCACTGCTGACAAAAGCCTTCTGGACATTTTTAGGTGTATGAGCATGAAGCCCAGATTTCTTAATCTTCAGGTTAAAAGAAAAATTGAGTCTATCCCAAGCCCATCTTTTACATTTAAAGAGCAATTTTGAGTAATCCCATCTGCTGCTTGCATCAGTGGGTGTCCTAGTAAATAATGCCTTGCTGAGACATTTGCTGAAGTACCATAGTGTCAGTTTTCTTCTTGCCCCAGCTTAACACCTTCAAACTGAAGAGTCTCAGACACAAACTTGTCAAAAATCTACAATTTCAGAGGTCAGAATGCTATGCTGATAGTCACAAGATGATGTTTAAACAGGATTACATTTTGAAATCATAGACTAGAAAGAAACAGCTATACTGATACTCATTAAAAATCAAAACCTGGCCACTGAAATATTTTTGGTGGAGAGTAGCTTTGTACAATTCACTTTTTTTTTTTAACCCTTGCAGATACTTTCAGTTCTCAAAAGCAAGCTTCTACCTTGTCATGGAAGGAAAGTAAAGTCTAGCTATTTATTTTATGGTTGACTGCAGAAATTCAACTGTCTCATCCTGTATGCCATCCACTTGGGAGTATTTAAATAGGCTTAGTCACTGTTAAGTGAAAAAGACCTCTGAGACTCAGAGTGGGAGTTTGAGAATGTTCAAACAAAAGCTGCTATCACCACACCCACAGACAGCATCATGTACTTACTTGCTACTCCTTACATTGCACAATTTAACATTATTAATATATATAGAGAAGAAAACTATACAAAAGTATCAGTGCAATCGTTCTGATGGTATATTTTTTTTACAAATTTGGGAGACTATCTGGTTTCTCTAAGCAAATACAGGATAAAAAGGACACTATGCCAGGCCCCTCACAGCACTCTCTGTGCTGGAACAAACAGTATAGAAATGCCCCAAGCATTAGTTCAGGTACTCCACAAAACACACAGCTGAGTCCTAGGATGCCTGGCTGGAGTGATTTCTTCATGCTCTCCTTTCAAGGCTAAATTCATGGTGTTTAATATAATTTTTAGAAACGAGATCTACATTAAGGCACAAGTGCAGATTGTTCAGAATATTCAAATCCGGCTCCCTCACAACAGGTGGGGGGAAAAAATCACATACAAGAAAACACCAAGGGAAAGAACATGAAGGAAGGCCACATTATCAGGAATTGTAGAATTCTATTGTTACAACAGTTTTGCTGTAAGCTGCAAAGAAGACAAACTCATGCCAGGACAAAGGGGGTTTGACACAGTCCTTTTCCTCAGGAGGAGAAACACTGACAACCAGAGACACCAATAACCAAACTTTTTGCTGAGTTAGAAATTACAGCCCCTGGTAGAAATCAGGGTTATTTTTGACAAGTTAATTACACATAGAATTAGCAAGGTCAAACTAATAATTACTGAGAGATGGGAACTAATTCAAGTAGAAAAAGTCCTGAGTGTAAGAGACCTGACAAAACTGGTGCTGACTGGTGAACAGCCACAAAACAGAGCACAAACCCCAACAACTGCATTTCACATTCTGGGGATATTTTTCTATAATAGAGTAATGATTAATTATGTGGAAATAAAGTGTACAGCAATCTTCTTTAAACATTTTACACACATAACCCTGATTTTTATTTCTTTCACAAGGTATCCACAGATCCTATTCTCAATTAAATGTGGCTGCTTCTTACTCAACCTTTTTAAAAGCCTGATCTTTCATTCCAGTCTCATGAGGCTACTAAAGAATGTACCTTCTCTAGAGAATTCCTG
>NW_008239324.1:1102440-1112707 GCF_000691975.1 Corvus brachyrhynchos | reverse complement strand
AACCTACAGACAAGTTTCTGCAGAAGCAGGTGAAGTGAGTTGGACCAAGGGTAGTGTCGTAGTATAAAATTTGTTGCTGTATAACTGTTCTGGACATCTTACAGAATATGGAGTCACCTGCTGAAAATCTGACTTAGAAAGCTTGAAATTTAATGCTTTAACTGAAGCAATGCAAATTAATAGCACCCTTCATATGGCATCATGTGGACTATGCTATGTTCACCAATGCAGGACATCATTACAGTCTGTAAGCTTTGCTGACTCATTCCATTGCATGCAAATAAATATGTGCAGTTGAGGTATAAGAGCTTTA
Source organism: Corvus brachyrhynchos (assembly GCF_000691975.1). Classification (NCBI taxonomy): domain Eukaryota; kingdom Metazoa; phylum Chordata; class Aves; order Passeriformes; family Corvidae; genus Corvus; species Corvus brachyrhynchos. The sequence goes on along the minus strand of NW_008239324.1, from coordinate 1,112,394 downwards.
ATCAGTGCCTTGAACAGGCTTTATAAATATGTAACTATGTACATATCAACTCTCCAAGACAGAAAGCCATACTGTCAGTAACTTCTGCTGCTTTTCATTTAGTGTGCAGACATGATCTATGGGGAATGCAAGCAGATTCATATCCAGCTAGACCTTAGCCATGCCTAATGATTATGTCCCTCGTTACTTTTTCTGTCCTCCCCAAACAAAACCCTTCAGGCAGAACAGTGCATTAGACCTAAATATTACACAAGTACAAGGGTCAAGCTTTGTCCCAGACAATTAGGTAAATTTAAGGGGGGAAGAAAAGGGAAAAAAATCTTGTCCAAGGAACATTAATACTTGGAAGCAAATAAAAGTAAAGGTTTTTCATGTTACTGTGGCTCCTTTACTTCTCATCATCATCATCATCTTCATCCTCTTCAATGGGCTCCCGCAGACCTTCGCTCTGACGACTTTTTCCAGCCATTTCTAACAAGGCCTGAGCCTGAGGATCCACATCCAGGATACTCTTCTTGCCTTTTCTCTTCAAAACAAAATAAAATACAGTCAATTTAAAATGTCCATATCAGGCTACAGGGAAGGGACACACTCTAAAGTCCATAAGTGATGTGGTTTGCAAGCTTGGCACAATGGAGAAGATGTATTTCCAATTCCAAAACTCACTGGGATACATCAAATGATTTTTACTGCTGCAGCTACACAAAATGGCCATAAACTTTTCCTAGGATGACAGTGAACTATTTCAAGCTTATTCAGGTTACAAGCCAGCCAGGACATCCTGGTTAACCTCACCTCAGTCTGAAGTGCTGAAGTTTTTAAAGAAGAGATCCAGTTACAATTCAACATTTTCTGTAAACAGTTTGCTCTGTTTCTATTTAGAACTATGTGTCCAGCGAAGTCAGGGCACATGAATTTAGTACGAAAAGAAGTGAAAAATAAATAAATTTTAAAACCCCACCAAACTGTACAGACCAGACAGTTTAGTAAGAGAATAAATTGCAGGGATAGAGGAGACTGGAGAGAGGGCTCCTACTCATTTCCAAAAATAAACCAAGTGCAGAAAGACTGGCATAAACCTATTCACATAAATTTATTGTAGAACAATAGTAAATTTAAAGTTACTGATAAAGAAATCTTTTGGGTCTCTTCATGAATTACAGATTAAACTTTCCTTGAGAGTTTCCAGTGCCGTCTGTTTTAGAAACACTGGGTTTTACTGAGCCCCTCCAAGGAGGTTCCTCCCAGAGACCATTCCTCAATATCAAAAAGGCCTTTTGAAATTCAGAAAAAAGTACTGCTACTCTGACTTGATCACCTCATGGCTCCTGATACTCCTTCTTGTTGGCACCCTCAATAATTCCACTACTGTTTTGCTATCTGCCTGCTACAAAACTCATGGCACCACAGGGCCAGTTAAAGAAAATGTTATTCACTACAATGGAGAGACAGTGTTTAAACAGAAAACAACAACTGTGAGCTTTGCATTCACATCTTCTGTTCCAACCAGGACACAATTTCACAGGTTCAATTCACAATTTCACCTACCCCTGCACTCTCAGGGGCATCTCCCACTGCCCAAACTTCCATGGCATCCAGTGTAAAATCCTCTTTAGCTGACAGCTGGGGGCTGTTGTAGGTGGTGCACCGAGGTTTGGCTTTGCTGTGGCCCTTCCCATAGTCACTGTCTATCCAGAGCCCAAAGTAGCCATGCTGTCCACCCATACCCTGCGAAGAAAACCAGCACATCAAACACATCCTGCACAGGGAAAACAGACTGGGAAAGTTAGGAAACCTAAGAACAAGCTGCTGTGCTCAGTATTTATGCCACACTTCTGTGAGTAGGTGAAAGAAGGGGATTCTGAGTGAAGCTGGGCCTCTGCACCCACATCTGTTATTCCTGAATACAAGTAAGAATTTACCTGAGTGATATTGGCCTACCTCTAAGCTTTACAGAATACAAATATCTGTGAGCTGTGCCAGAAATTTAGCTCCTGGCTTCTGTTTATTGACTAACAGTTCCATTCCAAACAGAGGGGCAGTGCTTGGGTTTGCTGCCTCTTTTCCATTTAGGAAAGTATCTACAGAAACCAGTAATGTCATTTGATGTTGTTCACTTCCTCTAGAGCAAATTAATTCCAGCCTGCTGCAATTCCCAAAGTTATGGGCACATAATGCTCCAAAACTGTAAAGCATTTTCAAGACAGGTGGTGTGTTGTAGCTCTCTATAGAAACTCCTCTGCATCTGGAGAGCTCATCTGTGAACTTGAGTAAGAGGAGCTCCTGCCCCTGTCATCACACAGCAGCAGCAGCAGCTACTTGCAATGTCTGCACTCTAATTCTGCTGGGCCTTCTCCTCCATAATTCCAAAAGCAGCTGGCATGGCAGGGAGAGCAGCCAGTGGAAGAATCCTCAGTTACACAGATCACTGTTTTGTGCTGCTTCGGGGATGCAAATTTCCTCAGAGAATAACAAGTGAAACAAATCTGCTCTCCAAAAAAAAACCCAAAAAACCACAAAACCCTTCCAAACACCAGCCACAAATCCAATTTCCAAATCATCATTTCTGAATACTTACAAGTCCATTTGGCATAGTCTGTTGGCCATGGTTTAAATACATGTAGTGGTCATTGTACCCTGTGTATGTGTATACAGCCAGAGTGGGGAAAACTGAAAACAGAAAGCATCTGTTGTCACCTGCAAACAGAGAAGCACCTCAGGTCAGACAAGTGGGCAAGCAATAACTTGCCTACAAATAGAATAGAAAACATAATTGAAGCTGAATCATTCAAAGAAAGCAGCTACCACCTCAGAAAGCCAGTAGATCTCCCATCAAGATTTAGATCTATTTTTTATTCTCAATGAACTCTGTGTAGCCACAGGAATCAATGCAATTACAGGCTGTGATCAAGGGCAGAGTCAGAGGCACCACTAGGACATTATGTCACTGTGTCACCTAGCCCAGATTGCACTATATCACCTAAAACTGGCCAACTGATAGATCTGTACAAATTGGTGTGAGCGCAGACACCCCCAGTTCTGACTACACTGATACATAAATCAGTTTAGAGTTGATGATTTAGAGCAATTTTCACCATGCCCAGTTTGGTATTCAGAGGCACCTGAGCTGTGCTTGCCCTGTATGCTTTATATGTTTCTCTATCAGGGAAGAATACAAGGAAAGGGATGTGTAGTCAGTGTAAAATAACATTATACTGTCTGAAGTGGTCATTTTCAACTACTCATTCAGGACATGAGTTGAGTTTCGAATGTAGCCAAAGTGAGGATTCCCAGCAACATCAAATACCCAAAGCCCACTTTTTTTTCTTCACAAATCCATCACAAACATTCTTTACAAAGAGTCCTTAAAAAACCCTCTCTCTCCCCACCTAAGTTTTAAGGGAACAAGAAGTTTAGCTTGTCCAAAGAATCCTCTGGCTGCTGGATTTTAGAAGGGGAACAAAGACACTGCACAAATGGCAAGAGGAGGCTCAGGTGTTCCTGATGGAGGACTGCCATCCTGTGGGCAAATTTATTTAGACACTAATTCATCATCTGTGCTCTATTTCCTTCATTTTCGTTTAATTTTCCATCTAAGCAGCTACAGGGCTTGATAGATTTCCCTGAAAACTTGTTCTGTGATCAATAAGTCCTGCAATTTTAAAAGCCTTACCAAATAACAAACTATAAATATTAATCAGCAACTCGCCTGACTGCCATGCTAAGAGTAACTTTGCGTGTGTTTTATATTCTTTGAAAATTAGTGTTATTTTTGCCACAGAAAAATTCACTTGGAAGTGTAAAAAACACTGTGGCTCATTAAAAAGACAGTATCCACGAAGGGGACAGGATTCTTGTGCCTGTACAAAAACCAGGGAATGTTTACCAGAGATACTAAAAAAAGAAAAGTGAGTATTACCTTGAAACTGTGGCTTCACCTCCCAGGAGTGAGATGCAAACCCACCAAAGAGGAAACCATCCACGTCCCTTAGGATCACTATGCAAGGGCCTTTGTTCACTATATGGGCACACAACTGTGAGAAGCTTTCCCCATGCAGCCTGGAGGAAAATAAAAGCTGCCACTTGTGCTGCAGCTCTGCAGGCAGGTGGGAGTTGATGTAGATGATGGCTGGGATGTCAAAGAGACTGGCAACTCCTCTTCCTTTGATGCCTTTGCAGTGGGGAACCAGGTTGAGGATGTCGTTGGTTTGGTCTGGGAGGGAATGCAGGACGTGGAGGCCTTGCCTGATGACAACACTGAGGAAAACTGAGATCTGGGGAACTCGGTACACCCAGTCCTCAATGACACTTCGATCAAAATTTGTCTCCAGCAGCTGAGAGCCCACGGGTTTTGTCCCATCTAAAGAACAAGACACACAGGGACAGGAGTAAGTCTCACGGTCTCAAAAATAATCAGGCGATTTTTAAGTGTAAACACAATATTCCATTGTTGTAATGAACAGAAAACCACACATGAAAGGAGCCAGCAACAGTAAAGTGTCAACTACATTAAGCAAATGCAACAATAAAACTGACAACCATTTACCTGTGGCATTCTTTGGCTGGGCTGTCATGATTTAGAAGCACGGACTCCAAGCTACAACTCATGAAATGTTCTTTACAAGACACCAAAATCTGTTATTACAGCAGTGCAAAGATAGACTTATGCTTTATAAAAGGACATAGCCATAAATATATGATAAATTTTATTTAAATAAAAGATATTCAGATGCCCATGCCTGTCACTTGCAAGTCAGGTATTTGTAAAATAGACGTGTTCCACAACAAACTGGGACTTCAAACCAAATCTCACCTGAATTTAGGGGAGAAAGATGGTAAGCTAAATAAATAGAATTCCCATGTCATTTTCTAAGCACTAGGTTCGAAATTTTGGTCTCACCCTTTGAATTCAAAGATGTGACCTAAAGAGAGAAACTCTCATGAGATCACTGATTACACAAGCTCTGGGATATGCTGAATCAGGGCTGGCTTACCTGGAAGTTTCAATTCCGAGAGCAGCTCAGAAGCCAAAGCTTTAACTCCACTTGAAGAATCCCTCGTATTCTCCAAACTCCAACCTTTCAGCTCCTTCCTGTAGCTCAGTACGTGGACTACAGATGTGATCAGATCCTCTGTGAACTTTAAAACATCACCATTTTGGTATTTCTTAAATGAAATTTCCAAGAGCTTCAAACAACTGTCTGAAGATAAAGTCAAACAGTACTGACGCTGTAATCCCAAAGGCAGAAACATCTCTTGCCATGACAAGTCAGGAACTACAGAAATGCTATTTCAGTGTCATAGGTCTTGAAAAGGATCCTTTTTCAAGACGTTTGATACATGTTACTTCACAAAGCACCTCCATAAAATAGGGAATGAAAGAGGGAGGGGAGGGTCACGTTTTGCAGTGTAGGAGCTGCTGGTGAATTACTGTTCTGTGATATCTCACTCTGTCACCTTGCAAGCTACATAGCTGATCCTGTAACTAAAGCTCTAGAAAGCATTTTGCTCAGTTCTCAGAAGCACCAGTCACACCACAGCCCTTGCTGGCTCTTAACTATTGCCCTGCTCTCTTACTGTCCCCCCAACACACATTTAACTGCTCGTTTACCTCTTGGATTTGTTTGCCCTTCAGAGGCCCTCCTGTCCCTGCGATCATTCTCATTATTATGCTAATCTTCTCATCTGCATTCCCTTTTAAGAGGTTGGACATAAAAATTACAAACTGCTCCTTCGAAATCTGTTCACTCAGCCCAGATGATTTGCCAGGCAGGTCAATGCTTTTCATTCCATTGTACAAACGAAGAGTCATTGGCTCTGGCAGGGGCTCCCGGGTGTGTGCCTGCAGTGAGAGAAACAGCAAAGAGCACATTTTACAAATGAAGAATAACTGATGTATTTCAGGTAATCTGTGCTGACATACAGAATATAGTATGAGCAATAAACTTTTGTCAAAGAGCTGCTTTGCCAAGAGAAAAACTAAAAATCTCTATTTTTATAGTGATTTTTTTAGTGATTTAGGTTGATACTGTTTTTCTAGAAACGCCATGGACTTCAGAAAAGCAATACTGTAAAGTCTTAATAGCGTATAAGCAAAGGGTTTCTAGGTGATAACTCTGGTGCAAAGGTTGCCAACTCTGCCAGTACAACATTCCAAATTGTGTTTTAACTCTGCTTTTGATAGTGGAGGTCACTTAAAAGGAAAGTAATGTTTTCCATATCTCAGTTTTGGCCTCAAGGCAGTGTTTAACCCTACATGCACGTGTAGAAACAATCCTGGGAAATTTCTCTCTGCATAGCAACTAACTGAAGCACAGATCACCTGATTTTTAAAAAGCATCCCTGATGTTAGGAGAGAGTCAAAATCAGCACTTATTCATCAGAATTGCATGCTTGGCCCTTTGAATTGAAATCTAGCTGGAATACATCATCATTCATCACAGCTCTGTGGGAAAGATCTGACTTTGGATTCAACTTTCAGAGTGTTCAAGATAATTACACTGTTTAAAAATAAATCATCTCAAATACATGCATGCAGGAGGACATGATTACCCAGTGTCCTCACTGTGCACAGCACTGTGCACAACGTGCTGAAGACCTGACCTGACTCTTGCACACGGGGTGTAGCTCAGTGGGGACTGTGCTGAAATCAGTGGAGCCCCACACGCCTAAAAGCCCTATTCCACTCAGGGGAGCTGCTATTACTGATTCCCTGGCTCAATGCCACTCCTGTGGAAGCCACCTGGGCTGCTCCTATTTGCTGTTAATGGCTGTTGCTGGGCACAAGAGATCCAATATCCCGAGCTCTGTGCTGCTTTCACTGACGTCAGTGGTACAACTCCCATTGATTCCAGCAGGAGCAGAAACAGCAGCCACAGCCTTTCACATCAGAGTGCTCCACAGGGAGGGAGGGATGGTCACAGGGGGTACAGCTGTCTTTGAGAGGCTTTCTAAAAATCCTACATGAGCCTAAAGTGGGAGAGGCAGCAGGGAACACTACTAAAAGATTATACTCAAGGGTTTTTTACTTCACACTGCTGAATTACCTACCTAATCCCACCACTTCACTGCACTGTTCCATTGTGCTTCTAGCTATTCCAAAGAGTGGACCCGGGGTGCAAAAAAAGGAGGTGTGTAAAAAAGGAATCTTTAATAACCCTCTAACTCACATCTCTGATAGTTCAGAACCCTTGTTTTAAATGGCTTCAAGAAATAATCTGGAGGTTCCTGCTCCAGCTGCTTCCCAAGCTATGCAGTGCAGCCTGCCCTGGCCCAGAAGATGTGTAACCTAAGCAGAGCACAGGAGGTGATGCTTGGGGCCTCACCAGTGTTACCAAACTGCTGCTGGATCAAATCTGTCACATCTCAGTCCAGCCCAGGCATGAGCACTGTCACCTACAAGGCAGAAATGGCATTGCCACTCTCCCTGCACCTACAGGAAGTCTTCAAAAAGATTTTAATTTAAGCTGGTAAACAAAAAGCCAGGAAGGGAAAAGGCAAATGTTCATCAGAGATCACACTGATCTAGGGCAAAGCAAGAAAGAGAACTTCTTCCAGGTCCCAAACAAATAACAGGCACCAAGGACATTGGATGAATTAATGCTGAAAAACCAGGCAGCGGGAACATCATTTCCAAAACTGGTGCTCCAAAAACCGGTGACAGCTCATGAACAGCCAGGCTGCAGGAAGGCTGAAGCTGGTCTGTATGCACAGGCATTGCTGAACACCTTAAAATAACCTGCTGCTTTCAATGAGTTTTAATTTGACTCCATTATTTGTGTAATACATATCAAACTGCACTTTACCACTACATTCATTGGGCCACTTAGTTCCTGACTAGCTGAAGGTATTAAGGATTCCAATGAATCATTTTTCTCTTGATTAGAAAATGAATGCAAAGTTAATCAGAAGCATAATGCATGTTAATTAGCTAAAACAGGGAGCCACAGCTTAATCAAGTCAAATTGAATTCTCTGCTTTTAGTACAAATGAAGAGATTAGAGACAGTGATGTGTTGAGGGAGACAGGCATAACCAAATAAAAACTGACTTTGTGACAGCTTCTCAAGACAATCTGTAAATGATCCCCCACTACAGACTCCAGGGGGAAAAATATTCTTCCCATTTTTCAGGTCTCTGTAAAAATATTTCCATACACCCCAACTTACTTCAGAATCAGGAAAGCTGCAAATGGACCCAAAAACGCAATTTAAGAAATGAATGCAAACCTGAAAGTCACTACTCATGTTAAACTGCAAGCAAAAGTTAAATATCCATCCTGCCCCAAATTATGAAAAATTAAATTGAGATGAGCAATCCTTGAAAAATAACTATTGCCACATCTTTATAGCTTCTTTCTGGAATTCTGTTCAACGTACTACATCCCAGATATATCATGAATAACAGATTGTCTTGCCTGTAGTGCTGCCAGAGTCACAGTTTTCTTTGCAGCTTTGGCATTTTTTGCTCCAGCTGAGCCACTCAATCCTGATAAGGTATTGAATAGTCCATCAATGTCAGACTGCTCCTCAGGAAGAAATCTGGAAAGGTGATTCTGATAAGCATTGCTTTCTGCATTCCCCATCTTTTCAACCTGAAGCAAAGAAAAAAGAATCAAAAGAAACATTAAACACAGAAAGATATCACAAGGGCCATGAAAGACACATCAAACAGACTAACATACCAGTGCAAGCTTTACAAGAAGAGCAAATTAATAGCCTTACAGGAAATTATTAAAACTACTGTTTTGTCTCTGTATTCACCCAGATTTCACGAACTTGGAGAACATCTGAACAGTAACTGTGCTTTAAAAGCTAACAGTCTGACAGCTCTTTGCTAAAACCACCCTGGCCACCAATGCAAACCTGTCACGTCTCTATCAAATGGAAAAACCAATATGACCTAATGGTTAAATTAGTTTATACAAAGTGACCATGAGTTTGACAGCTGGAATACATCCCTAACATGAAGGGAGAAGCCTGATAATGGATTAGTTATGACAGACTATGCTGCATCTTTCTGGTGCATTAATGGACTACAGCTAAGTTTGCCAATATGATATGGCACTAAAACACATCACTGCAAAGTCTCTGAAAATTACATGAGAGTGTTTTTTTCTAAGGACATAATACTAAAATCATTTGAAACAAAGTCACAAAAACATTAAGGAACACAATTCAAGACCCATTAAAAACACACAGATTCATATGAAACCAATAAATCAATCATTGGGAGTTGGTACCCACAGAATTAAGGTTGGCGATAGGGGGGTTGGTTTGGGGTTTCTCTGTTTTACACATTTAGTGGTACAACTATTTCTCTCAATGTCCCAGGAGTCACCTGCATTACACAGATTTGATTTTTAGTGTTGTCTGGGCTCTGGTTTTCTCCCTGGAGCAGCACAGCGCAGACCTAACAAGGCCTGAAATCCCAAATTCCACCATGACCACAGTGACAGCCACCACTACCATCACCATTCCCATATGTCTGGGGGAAACGAAAGTCTGGGGTGACAATATGAAAAAGATGAGATGAGCAATAAAAAGATCGTTTTGTACGGTTTTTTTCTGCAAATTCCATGTCCTTCCTGACACCTCTCTTTTGCAGACGAGCCCATCACGCAGCCCTTCAGCCGCCTCCTCCGAAGGACGCACTGCTGAGCCTAATGCAGTGCTTCTGTCGGTAACTTTGTTTACCGTAAATAAGAGGCCGAGTTGTGGCTGCTTCACCTTCAGGCCTAAAGCCTTGTCTGCCTGAGGAAGATGTCGGTCGTCGAGAAAACACCGAGGGGTGAATGGAAACCACTTTAACCTAGAAGACAGACCGTGGAGATATTGTTAATTTAAGCAGCGAAACGCTGGAGAAAGGGGGTCCTTGGACGGTTTATTCCCGGTGTGCCCAGCTCAGCTCAGCTCAGCCCAGCTCAGCCCGCAGCCGGTGACGAGGCTGAGGCTGA
>NW_008239324.1:1076574-1102244 GCF_000691975.1 Corvus brachyrhynchos | reverse complement strand
CGCGATCCGAAGGGGAGAGGCGCGCGGTGCCGCAGCCCGCAGTGGAAGGCGGTGGGGAGGCAGCCTGAGAGCTCCGGAGACCAGCGAGAGCGCGGCCATCCCCCTCCCGGAGAGGTTCCTCAGTTTTGAGTAGACCCGTCTCCCTAAAGGAGCCCTTCTCCCTGAGGAAACCCTCCTTTCGAGGGAACACTCCTCCCTGAGGAAAGCCCCATTTTTGAGCGAGCCCTTCTCTCCTTTTTGAGGGAACCCTGCGCCCTGAGGAAAGTCTCCTTTTTGAGGGGACCGTCCTCCCTGAGGAGACCCTTCTTCCTAGAGAGACTCTCCTTTAGGGAACCCTCCTCCCTGAGGAGACCCTTCTTCCTTAGGCATCCCTTTTCCCTCAGCCTCCCTGGCCCTAAAACGTGTTTCAGAAAGAGTAAAAATTCAGAGCTATAGCTGGGACACAGCGACCACCCCCAGCAGCTCCTGTCAGGGCTGAGCTGCCGGGTGCCCCGTGCTGAAGCATTTTAAAAAGCATCCCCAAAAGTGTCCTGGGAAGGCCTGTGAGAGGAGGTGTTGCTGGCCCTGATCTGTGCTGGAAGCAGGTTGTGGCCTTTGGGAAGGAAAAAGCTGTGTGTGCGTGTGTGATAAATACACACACACAGAGGTCACTCTCAGGGTAAACACTCAGGCTCTGGTGAATTTCAATGGCAGTGGGGAGTGGAGGGAAAGCGCAACAATTTCTCAATGAATAGGTTCAGTTTCTATCTCGTGACTGGCAAAATCAGGCTGGTTTGAGGCTGAGAGGTAAAAAGGCTGTACATGGGCTGAGGGACAAGTGCAAAGTCACAGGGACTGGCCATGCCTTAGTCAGACATGTGAATACTTGGGAGAAAAATTTTAATCTCAGTGGTTGCAAAACTCTGTTCCCAGAACTCACATTTTTTCAGGTTGACAACTTTCCATCTCATTTACATTACTCCCCTTGTTCTTTCAGGCACAGGGTTTGGTTCTTGTAACCCACTAAGGCCTTTGCCTTCATAGCAGTGACACCTTGTTTGTCCGTGCTTTGTCTCACTCTGGTTGATTTTCTTGCACTCCAAGCTCGGTGTGAAGCCTCCTTCTCCTTCCAGATGGGGGGAGATGGGCAAATTCCCACAAACCTGATGTTGTGAGTGTTCCTGCACCCAGGTACCATGGAACAGGTTAGCAGCTTTGGCATTTTACTTTTATTAATAGTCTGATCAGTGTGTTTTCAACAAAAAGCAGAAATGTACGAAAGAAGGAGAATTTAGGAAGAAAATAAATAAGTTGCTCAGAGAAGTTATTAATGCCCTCATCCCTAGAAGTTTTCAAGGCCAGCATGGATGGGGCTTGGAGCAGCCTGGGATGGTGAAAGGTGTCCCTGCCCATGGCAGGGGCTGGAATGAGATGATCTTTATGGTCCCTTCTAACCCAACCCGTTCTGTGATTCTGTAATTCTGTCTGTACTAACCATGGCACAGCTCCCATTGTTTTGCTCTTTTGCAGGAATTAGTGAAAATCTTGATAAAGTTAAAACACGCATTTTAATTGTGGGGTGGTTTTTATTTTCGTTTTTTTTTTACCTTCATGGGTGCAAAATTTCATAAAAACCTGTAGAATATTCTTCTTGTTGCCAGCTCAGATTGAAAAAAACACACTGACCCGAATTCCAGGGTGGATACTGTTTTAGATTCTCTCTGGTCACCGCTAGAGGCAAAGGAGTTACCCAGCTTGTATCAGCGGGTCAGGACATAGCAAGTAAAAATGAAGGAATTAATGTGGTGTTCGTGTGACGTGAACACAGCCTGGGCTAGTGGAAGGTGTCCCTGCCCGTAGCAGGGCCGAGATGACCATTTTCACTCAAAACAACTCAAAACATTGTAGGATTCAATGAAATTCATCGGAGTTCCTCTGGAAACTGCTGGAGGCGTCTTTGCCCACACGATGGCATCGCACGTTTAGGAAGTTCGCTGCGGAACCCACACTGCGGGCTTCAACACCGCTCACAGCGCGTTTGGATTCCCCCGTTTGCACACTGTGTGTTAGAGGTAAAAGCTTGTGTACAAATTAGTTCATCCCTTTCCCATTAACTCTGCGCAATGGCCGTGAGGACAAAACTCGGTTCTCGGTGGAGGTCCCTCCCTGGGCTACATGAGCAGGTCCTGGAAAAAGTCTACTGTGTGTTTGTTTGATTTCCATCAGCGTTAATAAATTTCCTGTTGTTGCCTAAGGAGAAAAGAGAAACATACAGAATGAGAAAAACAAAGTGCTTTCATTCAAGCTAACTTTTTCTTCTTTAATTTATTTGTAAAGGTTAGTGTTTCTGGGGATGTATTGCTTCACATGCAATTGGATTTTTAAATTTGTTTGGTTTATGGGTTGTGTTTCATATTTTATCTCTTTCTGTAGGATCTCTGTTCAGTCTGGAAATACAAGACTAGAGATTCTAGTCTAACTGACCTTGCACTAAGACTGGCAGCTAAGTCTGATTGACCAGTATCATCTTCACAAACAAATGATGATTTCATGACCTCTTTTCTCCAACTACTGAGCTCAGAATCAGCCAAAAGCTACTGAAAGGTACCTGGCCTGGCTTAGCTCGAATTTATTCTCTTTTGTTCATTTCTTGCCCGTTTGTGACAGAGGTGACTGTGGACTGTGGGTTTATTTGCCCTGCCCATCAATCTAACCCGAGCTTCCTGCTCCTGGATGGCGTTTTGTCACTTGCCTGTGACATTAGGCTGTGAACTGCAGGGTAACCAGCTCTTAAAGCCACAAGGTACTCACACTAAATCACACAGATTACGCTCCTGCTGTAGGGGAATTTCCAGGTCAGAGGCTAAACACCCTTTCAACGCCTTTTTTTTGCACCCAGAGTGTAAAAAGTCAAGCTAGAAACCTGGTGCAAAAGGGCAGCAATTCGCAGCTCTCCTTAAACGAGTCGTCACTTCCTCATGTGTATTTTCAGATACTCAGCAGAGCTGGTTAAGTGTCTCCACTGCTTTGTTTCTGCCAGTAAGAATGAGAGAATACACTAAGATGCCTTTTAAGGACATTCAAGAATATACTGGTGTATAAAAGAGAGGAAGAAAACACAAGAAGGTTCTATAAACAATTGTGGCTAATTTTGTGAACTGGCGATAGACGTGTGTTTGACTGCAGAGTGAAAAAACCGAAACCACAAACCCCCAAACTATTTTATTTAAAAGACTATATACTTTAGGCTTAAATAAAATGGAGTACGTTTGGTTTTATTAGTTTACCAAGACCACAGAAAATCTAGATGATCTTAATTCCAGGTAATCCTCATTTCAGTTCAAATCTCTCCATTCAGGTAAGTCTCCTTCAGTTAAAATAAATTATTTCAAGATAACAAAATAGAATGTCAATGATGAGATAAACAGCTGTGTGTTCATATCAAATACATCTGTTTTAACTCAGTTATCTTTTAGTTTCTTTAAAATTATTTTTTCTCCTCTCTTGGGCTGGAACAGAGAAATTTTGCAGCTCATTAGTCTTGTATACATGTGTTAAGGTTGTTACCCTCTGGTGTCAGTGACTCAGAAGCTCTCTGATTCACCTTTGATATGATTCATGCCTCGAACTGAGTTCTCACTGAAGGCCAGCTGAGAAAGGGACCCTGCTGTGCCAGACTGTGCAGACAGAGACAGGATTTCTGTTCCAAAGAGCTTATAATTAGCTGCATTCACACATGCAATGAGCAGAACACCAGCCCTCTCAGCCACAGGCATCTGAGAACTCCAAAAATGATGACATCTTTCTCCTTCTGGGAAGGGGAGATTGGGACTATAGTTCAAAAGAAGCCATTAGGTTTCACCCCTCTTGCAGCCTGGAGTGTAGATAAGCGCTGCTCTAAGTCACATGGAGGAAACACGTCTGATGCTTTTCACTTCCCAGTTATTGCTCAGCATTTCAGTTGCATTATATTGCACAGCTCTGGCCCTTGCAAAAGAGGTCACATTTGAGTTAAAAGAGTTAAATTATAAAAGACCCTCATCCATGTTCTAGGGTCTAGTGAACACAAAAGTAATTTCACCTCTTTTTAATGCCATTAGGCTCTGTGTTTCCTGTTTTGATGGAGACATGAAGTTTCACAAGCCATCTGCAATCACAGTGAAATCCTGCAATAATGTTATTTGATGAACCTAGTTGTAGGCTCAGCCCACTGGTCATCTGTAGGGTGACCTCAGCACGAAATTCCTTTGACTTTAAAAGGTAGAGTCCAAAGCTACCCCCTGATGCCCTTTTATATCCGTGTTGTTCAGCTCTGCCTGTAACTGGCTGTTGTAGGAGCTGTACTTTCACAGCTTCTCACCTGATTTGCCTTCGGGTTTCTGTGGGATTGCCTTATAAGGGTAAAAGAAAGAGTGATTCTCACCCGAACTGAGTCCTTAGGTAGTCACAAAGGAAGTTCTGGGTTTTGCAAGTCTTTGTACTTCCCTTTACAGACCCCTCTGCCTGCTGGTAACCAACTCTTCTATAAAAGGAGAAAGAAAGGGTGCAGTGAACAGATGACTCTGATTATTGGGGGTTGGAACTAGATGATGTTTAAGGTCACCTCCAAACCATTCTGTGATTATGGGTAGAGATTAGAGTATGCGGTTATCTTAGAAAATGTACTTACAGGTGGGATAAAAGCCTCCTGTCATAGCCTGTTAACTGAGAGGAAATATGTTGTTGCCAAGATGCAGCCACCATATCTACAGCAAAACTGCAATGCCTGACTTTACTAAATTAAATTGTAGCATGTCTTGTATATATAGATCATAAACATTAATGTGTGCTCTGGACTAGATCTAGGTGACTGCAAAAAATGTATGACCCACAGTGAAGGGAGAATATAAATATGAAACTCTCCTAGACTGCCCTGGCCTCACCTTCCTTGAAATACTGTAGCATTTTGAGTGGGGGTTGGATCCAGGGATCTGTTTGATCCTTTGATTCTGATTCAGTGTTTTTTCATGGGAAGAACTATGAGGAATTATTAAATCAATAGGCAAAATGTGGGGTAATTTATGTACAAAAATACTCTAGAGCTCATGTTTGGAGCACTAATGAAGATATGAGGTGTTAACCATGCTGACTTCTGGATGCCACAAAACTAAAAGAAATTAAAAACAAGCTGTCTGGAGTGAGAAGAGATAATTTTCTTGCTTCCACTTTGGGTGAATTAGAGGAAGACATTAATCTTTTGTTGTTGAGATTGTCTTTATGAAAAGACTGCAAATTACCGGCTAGACTAACTCCATATATAATTTCACAAGCAAAAATGAAGAACTAGGACTTACTTTGTTCTTAGGAGTAATTTACATAAAGAAAAAGCTTATTCCAGTGTCTTTCCAAGTCAGCTGTCTTTCAGCTAAAGAACGTAGGAGGTGCTGGGCAGCTGAAATATGAAAAGATATCAATTGGGTCAGATGTTCACAAGACACAGCGTGAGCAGCACAGCTCTCCTGCTGGACTTACAGCTGTGATTGTTCCTGCCACTGCCAAATAGGATTGTGCATCAAACTGGAATATCCATCTACTTCTGACTGAAGGGGATTCACTTGGCAGAGGGAGTTTAGCCAGGGTGTGGGGCTGAGGTCCCCTCTACTTCTGCAGGTTGTGTTGTGGGGGTGCCCCAGATGTCAGGTTTGGGCTGCTCTGTACTTGCTGAAACTGAGAGAGTTCCTGGTTCAGTCAGGGATCGACTGGATGACAAACTGTCCTGAGCTCTGGCATTTCCCAGTTGGGGGATGCTCATGTTGGACATTTTTAACATTCTTTGGTGTAGTTTGATATACACTTCTTTCATAACAAGGCTTATGGCCCAGGTTGGAGTTAAGAGATCTTTTACTTTAAGAAACCATCTGCTATAATATTCATACAAACCAGAGCCAATTTAACAAGGCAAACAATCCTTAACAAAAGAACCTTTTCCACCAAATATGCAACCTCTGATGCTGAGAAACCCTACACAGCCCCTTTTGTTTATTTTCTGCTTAGCCCAGGCTTACTTTGAATTAAATTCCAGATTACTTACTGCATTACCCAAATCTTCTGTTTTGTTTGCAAAGGTTTGTAATCTGTGTTTAGTGAAAACTGTAGAGGCAAGCCTGTAACTCAGTAAAGGAGTCAAATGGTAGAATTCTGTCTCTCACTGAATATCAACAGTCTTTGGTTTTGCTAATTTTTTTATTTGGTTGGTTGGTTTAATTTTGTGTTGTTTCATTTAAAGGCTTCTTTCTATGAAGGAATTTTAGAATTTGTTCTAATAAGGAAGTTTTGCATAGAGTCTGAAAATACATAACTGTAGCTGTTTCCAAATATAGTACTGCAGGATGGAAAGCAGAGGATCCTTTTGCTCCAGATGGAAACAGAAGGTCTCATTTCCTCAGAACACAGCCTAATTCCATCTGTCTCAATTGTTATGTGGGCAACCCTACACACAGTAGCACTGTGGCCCAGACTTTTGGAACTGTTTGTGAGCCTGGATCACCTCGCAGGGTGTTATCACAATTGTATCCTTGGGGTCAGAATGTTTGGTCTAACGACCCCAAACCCTGGAAGTGCTATCGCCATCAGAAACAATAAGGTGGAAACACAGTGAAAAATATCAAACAATTTTAGAGCACTCTGTCTGGCAAACAAAAAAGTGTTTGAGTAAGGGATGGGAAAATCCTGGTAACATTCCTGAACTCATTTTCACCCTTGTTCACCTCTTTTATGCATGCAGACTCTTTCTCCTCCAAACAGTGGGAGAAAACCCCTTGAAACATCTTAGATTTGTAGTTAGTGGTGAAGGAATTCTTTTTCAGCAGGGCAGCTGTGTTTCTTGGCAGTGTGCAGTATTGACGCCCACCATGTAACAAGAAACCAGTGTTTTGTCCTCTGTTGTATGGAAAACTCTTAAGTTTTGAAAATAAGTGATGGGAACACGATCATGGCTTGTAATGTCAAGAGCCATTGAGTAAACAAATAAATTTCTTGGAGTTTCAGGGGTTTGTGCAAGTGGCATTGCACTGCTTTGTAACGTGCTGCTCCTTTTCCCACACAGCTTCTTCCCTTCCACCTGGGCTGGATTTGATCTATTCATCCTTTTTTTGTGCAGTACAATTTATTTTCCATCGTAGCTCATCCTTTTGACTGCTTCCCGTATTTCTGTCCAGGTGTGGAGTGTGCCTCTCAGAGTCCAAAGTCTTTGGCTTACCTTTGGCTGAGTAACCAAGTGCCCACAAAGGGATGGTTATCGCCCAAAGCAAAACCAGTGCGGGTTGTGGGAGCACTCCGTTGTTACTGACTTCTCAGTGCTGGGATCTCTGCTCCCACATCCAGGAAAAGGTGAAACACCAGATTAAAGAGTGAGAGAGGAAGTTGTTCCTGCCTCATGCCTTTCCCAGGGGTGTATGTGTGTATATACTGTATATAGTATGCAGTCATGTCCTTGTACATCTCAGCATTGCCAAATTACTTCAATCTGTTACAGGTTGGGGTTTTTTTAAAAAATTTGGGCTATAAAAGCCTGGTTCTGGAGCAGCTTCCTGTGTGATCCAGCTGTGCTACCTGCTGGAGCCATGAGCTGTTGGGAGGAAGTTAGGGCAATAAACTGCTTCCATCTCAGTGTTTATTCCATGTGCAGGTAGTCCAGTACCTTCATAAAACATGTGTGGCAGATGTGTCTCCCACAGATGCTCTCCAGAGCAGAACACAGCAGCTTTCGTTTTCTGTTTTCAAATTGTACTTTATCACAGGAGAGTGAAACCATCATTAACAACAAGCAGTCTTAAACTGCAAATCCAGCTCTTCTCCGCGGTACAAAGAGCTGTTAAAGGTCACTCTGGCTCTTTACAGCTTGGGCCCAATTAGGCACTGCAAACAAAGAGGACAACCTGTGCTTTTATACTAAGGTACCAGTGAGATCAAGATAATTACAGTGAGCTGGGACAGCTTTGAAGGGCTGCCTGTAAATCATCTGCTACTGGAGGTGACTCAGAGCATGTGTCCCCAGACAAGGCTCAAGTTGCAGTTTAAAGCAGCGATTTCCAGCACTAAACAGAAAATATGTCACAGGAGATCAGTCCAAGCCAAGCTTTGCCTTTAGGTAGGGCTCTGTGCTGGCAGCTGATGTGGGGAAGGGGAGATTCAAGGTGCTGGGGAAAAGAAGGTGAAGTGGTGAAATGCTCAGTGTGAATGGTTGGGATTGAAAAATGAAAAAAAAACCACCTTTTTTTTTTTTTTCCCCAAGGTCTGTCCTTGTCTTGCTCTATGGCCTCAGGCAGGTTTGTTGTTCACTTGTATGTCTCTCCACACAAATATTGAAAGAGTACAGGGTCCAATGGCCCTGATTTTACTCCAGTGCTGTAGCAGCATGCTTTCTAGCAACACAGGGAAGAAAAGTAACAGCATTGTTTTTACAAGCACCCCTGGAGCCACCTTTTATTCCCATCCTGCAGAAAGAATCTCTCTCCTTTAGGTACCTCCTCTCAGAGCTGATGCCAAGCAGTGGAGCTGCACAAAATAAAACTGGTTCCAGCGGCTTGAGGTGCATCAAAAACCCCCTCACACTCAAAAGCAACCACAATTCTGGCAGAGTGTGAGGCCACCACGAAAAGTGGATGTCACACGATACCTTCTGCCACTCAGGAAGAGCAGGCTGTTTCTATGGCTACTACTGCCTTTCTCTCAAATGCATGAACCACTGGTGCTGATGAGATCATGTTGTATTATAGACAAAATAATTACTCACATACTGCTTTACACTGCAGCATTTGTTGAGCTAGTAAATATCTGACTTCCTATGATAGAGACATTTTCCACTTAACATATTTTTATAAAAGGGTAGGATTTCCCTCGACTCTGATTTACAAATGCATCCATTTTGGCCTCGAAAAAAAATAATCCTTGTTCTGGTTTCCATGACAACAGGTCTGATTTTTGAGGCTATTTCTTCCCCTTACTTCATCTTGGGTGGGGAAGAGTTGCTGTCCCCTTCCAGTAACAGTGCAATGGGCAAACAAAATGGTTGTCCTGGAGGAAAATCTGCAGACCTGAAACCAGAAACTTCGGCCAGTTTTTTGAAACACGAGTGAGAAATGCACGAGAAGAATGCACTGCTAACCTAGCACGGGCTTGAGTCAGATTTTTGTACGTGAAAAGTCAAGTGCATATGTAATTCCAGGAAATTTTAGTCACATACCACCCTGTCATGTACTTAACAAACTGCTCTAGTATCCCTGAATAGCTCTGTGTTGGCACACAGCAAAATAACCAGACAAAGAGGATCCAGCCAGTCTGTTCATATTGACACTTTACAGATTAATTAGTACTGAATGCACTTTATTATTTGAAATACACTCTCACTAGCTCTATTTTTTTCCCCTCAAGACATCCCATTTTCAGTACTGAACTGCTAAGACTGTCTGTTTCACAGATCATTCATGGGTAAAGCATATTCCTTCAATGTGGAACGGTGCATTTGAGACCATGGGTAGTAAAAGCACTATAAATAATCCACAGCTGCTCTGCAAGGAGCTCTCTAGTGGATTTTGCACCTTTAACATTTTCAGGAAAAATGAAGATAGACAGCTGCTGATACTCCATTGCTGAAGTGGTTCAGTAATTGCTCTTCTAAAATGATAAAAAGTCGTTTTTTGCGAACTCCTCAGAAAATCCCTGGTTCCTTTTCCCTGCAGAGAAGAAGCACAATGTACCTACATCCTTTTGTGTAATAAGTACCTTCAAATGCGCTGTCCAGGTTTCAGATGAAACGTCTCTCTTTTACTTACTGCAGAGTTTTCTTAATTTATGTGGGTAAAAGGCCACAGAGTTTAAGGTATTGTATTATGGCATTATAATCTCATTTGCATTTGAGCTGGCAGCAGCTTGATAAATCATCTACCCATTCCTTCAACTGGCGTGGGATTGCTCCCAGTGTTTAATCCAAATGCTGGAGATTCCAGCCCCTATTTGAAGCAGAAATCCAAGTGTGTTCTCCATTAAGACAGAAGGCAGGAGTATCTCATTTAGGATGTTTTATCCTCTCTATTGTAACCTGCCTGTAATTTATGTTAGAGGCTACTCTGTGACTCCGCTGTCCCCACCTGTGCAGTCCCTGACACATCTCAGGGTAAAGTGAGATTATTGCTGAAAGCCAAGAGCAGTTAAGAGTGAATCAATACCAGGCACAACACAAAAGTGATTCAGTGATTGCCTTAAATAACCACGCACAGGTTTTGCCTTCTGTCATGACTAAAACATGCTGCCCATGCTGCTGAAACAGCGAGTCCCTTGGGGACAATGAAGTCACAGCAGCACCATTTCAGCTGTGCAGCCAGCTAGAGGCAATATAAGCACCCTCGTTTTCTGTGCCCTACCGTGACATGCAGGGGATTAAAATGTGAGTCATCTGCTGAAAAAATACTGATCCTGAGGCAGCAGGATGGCTCTTAAGAAAGCTCTTGAATTCTGTAAATATTAATTATAACAGTGGTGTAGAAAGCAGACACAACTGAAAGCAGTGAAACCTATGCAATTCCATCAGCACTTTAAACCTTTCAGATATCAACATTTCCATCTCTAGATTGCTCTCAAGCTTAAAACGCCTCAGTGGTTTTATAACCCAGGGCAGTGGAAAATTAATTTTTACCTTTCTGGGTTTGTCTTCATTTCTTGTGGTACTACTTCATGTGGTACTGCACCCCACAAAAGTGTTGTATTGAAATCCCAAGTTTTGTTTGTAGCGCTGTCTGAATGGTCATGCAAATAAATAATTGATTCCTGCTTTTCATGTAGCCCAGAGCAAGTTTAGAGGAAATAAATGTAACATGAGTTAGTCATCCTTAAATAATCTCAAAGCAGGGAGCCCTACATTAGCAGCAGGCTGATAATAAGCTGTGCAGTGCTATCTCCAGTGAAGCTTTGCTCATGACTTCAAATAAATTGATGAGCTGTCATTTATTTGCTTGTTTGCTTTTTCTCAGCGGGTGAATTTACTGTCTTCTTGCTGAAGTATCAATTATTCTTGTAGAATTGAATAGTACTGTTTTAGTATTATGCATGTAGAGGCTAACATGGTTTGAGACATGATAAAAATTAATAAGATTCCTGTGATTGGTACTTTTTTTTTACTAGAGATGAATATTGTGTTACAGGAGCAGCAAAGAATGGGATTAAAAAGAATCAGCAGACCTGATCTAATTTTTTATTTTTGCAGGCTTCTGCTGTCGACCATCTGCAGCTGCTGTTGGTCAGGCATTGATCTGACCTCTGAGGGACAGAAATCCATCCTGTCCCCTGCCTGATCATTCAGGGCTTTTTATCCTAGCATTTAAATTGGATTTTATTCAATTTTATTTAAATCCACTGTATCAACACTTCATGAACAGAAGCCCTCCCACTCTGCTCTGCAGCATCCCATTGTATACCAGCTTTTTATTCTTGTGTGTGTGCTATACATATTCATTCCCCTTAATCTTTCACGCTAATGTACATTTCCCTTTCCTATTCTTTTTCTCTTCTTGATTATCATTAAATACCTGGATGATACCTAAATGTCAGAAAAGCCCTGAGAAATGCCACATACTGGAGAAAAAGTCGTTTATGTTTAAAAAGCCCTGAGTATGGGAATATCTGCTTTCCAGACTAGGGGGCTGTTCTGGCCGCCTCTCAAAAAGAAGATCTCTTGAGAGAAATAGATTTATGTTGCTGGTGGTGTTTTGATTTTGAACTTTGATATTGAAATTGGAGGTTCAGACATGAATCCTGTCTTCTCTCTGGTTCATCTCTGCCCTGACATGATAATGGGTCACTTGGAACAATCAGTTGGCTTCATTAATTATTAATCCTAACACATGGCAAAAGCAATCTGGAGATTCACTGGATGTGTGGGGGTCTGTTGGTGGAAATGTAAAGGGGGCAATTATCAGTCTGAAAATAAATGAGAGTGGCAAGTGCCAAAGAGGAGGGGGAATCAGGAGGCTTAGGTATAACTGGAAAAACTAAAATGTATTTTATTTTACAGTCAGATTTATATCTTAAATCACATTAAAGTGGAAATTCCTACAGCAGGGCATGTAGTTCACATGAGGATTGGGTTACTTGGCTGAGCTGTGGTCTATGCAAATATGCATTTATAAACCTTCACAAGAATTTTGATACTTGCTGAGTGCATAGGAAAAGCAGTGAGCTGTTCACTTTTAGGAACTGATACCCAGACAAACAAGAATATAACTCTCATCCATGCATTGTAGTAGCTTTCTTGGGCACTTATGCTGAGGGGAGAAAACAGAAGTGGTGAGACAGGGAATAAGAGCTGCTGTATAACATGAGTGCTATCTGAAGGTGACTTTTTTATCAACACAGGCCTAGGTAGCCTAATGAACAACAATACTTATTGGCACTGCAGGAAGGGAAATGTGTGAATTTGCCCCAAAGTGGGATACAATGAGAGGGTTTTTTCCTATGGCCTCTACCTCTGTTTGCTGCAGCAGAACAGGAGCTCATGTTCTGCTGGTTTCAAAGCAGCTGAAAGAATCAAGGGCAGAAGCTCTCCATACATTTCCTTTTTGTCAATAACACACTGACGAGGTTTGTGCACAATAGCATCACATTTGAATATCTTAAAGAACACTTCCTGGGAGAGTGGTGTGTTCCAAACCCCTGCCTGGTCTGTGCTGCATTGCTGAGGTCTGCTGCTCTCCTCTGGATGTTGTCTGGATTCAGCTTCCAGGTGAGCTCTCCTTCCCAACAGCTGCAGCCCCAGTGACAGTGGAGCCATCTGTGACAGCTCCAGATACCTCATCCCAGGTTTCTCCTGCATTATCCATCCCCAGTGGCAGTGGAAGGCAAGGCTGGAAAGGTTAACAACTACCCCTCACCCCCAAATTGCTGAGGAGGGCGGGCAAACCACAAAGGGCTTTCTCCTGCTTAGGCTGCCACAGCTCATGCAGTGCCACAGATTAATGGAGCTCCAGACTGTCTGATGGAGTTTTTCCCACAGAGCAAAATATTAACTAAGTCAATTGATTGCATTTTCATTTCTTGAGGGAGGTGCAGCCCACACATCCCATTGTGTCTGAGCACAGACAGTCTGCTGAAGCAATACTGGGTTATCTCACGGGTGCTTTGTGCTACGTCTTGAGCTCTTGCCTCTGCTGTAAAAGGAAATGGAAATTCTTGATCACAAGACCTGTCTGACAAAGAAATAAATTCTTGTAAAGTCAGTGGCCCAAACTTAGGAAATTACAGTATCTGCTGCAGCAAAATGCTGTGATAAACCCCCATCCATCTGGAATGGTTCCATAATCCACTACAGATTGCCAATTAATTGCATACTTAGTTCTATGTAATAAGGACAGATAATAGGCTGTATTAGTCTAAGTCCCTCAGGGGCACTGGAAATACATCACAATATTCCTAAATAGTGTGTTTTTATTAAAGCAATGCCTGCAAGCTTCTGTCTGGTACTAGAAACCTATTGTGTGGGGAACTGTACATGTAATGAAAGGCCAGATTTACAGCACACACTCCTATTAAGTGAAGCACTTAATTGCTTACTTCAAGTACCAGCTCAAATGAACTGATCTCATCTATTTTCTAATTAAATGTGGGAAATTATAGTGTGGCTGGTTGGGACACAAGGTTTTTAAATCCTCTTCTAGAGCAGGAGGAACTGTAAATAATCTCTGTTAAGATTAAAATGAGACTGGTATCACAGAAAGATCCTTTAAACAATGGTGTGTGAAATATTTAGGATTTTGCATACATAAATAAATCACAGTTTGTTTTTTTTTTTTGCTCCCTTATGAAGAATCTTTTGTGGCCAGTTTGGATTTAGACTAAAATTCCTATTAATTAAACCAATTACATAATGCAAAGACATAACTTTTATAAAAACACATAGAATTCATTTTGTTTGGATGAATTGAGGCTTTCTGTGCTCCACTGAACATAATGTTCATGATGACCTTTTCCTGCTCACAGTAGTTTTAATATTTTACTGCAGTGTTTCTGGGAAGCAACTTGGTAAACAGCAATTGTTTTCCAGAGGATAAAAAATGGGAAAATTGGTTTGGAAATCAAATCAGATTATTAGGGTCTAAGGAAATTATGCATCTTTATTTTACCTCATTTATTGCTACATTTAGTTAATCTTGGATATCTGTGACAACCACAAGAGACTTGTGAACTCTTTCAGTTTAAAATTTTCTGAACATGTTGTGTGTGTTGTGTAACTGGAACATTTTAGTACCCAAAATCCTACTGCGGGGCATAGCTCTGTCCCTCCATGTGAAAATCACTAATATAGAACCAGAGATGGATGCAGAGTGTTCATTTTAACTGGAATTACCTCAGAAAAGTCTTGGATTGCTCTAGGATGCCTGAGAGGGCTCCCACTGAAATGCCTCTGCCTGTGACTGTTACCTGTCCCAAAATGTTTCATGGTTTTCATGTTGATTTTTAACACTGTTGCTCCTGTGTGAGAGTTTTTCAGAAAGCAGAAAGCACTTTTAGAACAGTTTGCTGCTATCAAGAACCATTTTGTCTTTGCTGTTTCCTTCCTTCCCCTGAGGTTGTCACACGACTGATGAAGCCAAAACACGCTCATGAACCACTGCTTGTAAGAAGAGGCAGATTGAGGCTGGGCCTCCCTGCCTTCTCATGTATTATACATGTGAAAGTCATGGTAATTTTGTAGGGTTTCACACTCTAAAAACAGCGCCCCTATGACCCAGTACTTCTGGGTCTTCCTTGTAGCAGGCACCACATAAATTAATCACTCAGCTCCACCTTCACTTTTGTGCCACAGAGTCAGTTTAGCCTAATTCCCAGGAGTGCCAGGCATGCATTGGCCAGCTCCAACAAGGGATATGTTATTTATTACCCCTGGAAGCATGAAGCACTCATGTCCACAGGGAGGGTCACCTTCCATCTAGCCTCCCACAGGCCCGTGTGCAACAGACATCACTACTTTAGAACAATTTAGCTTTTTTATGCATCTTGGGAGAAATTACTTCAGTAGAATACAAATAGATGGCTGTTTTCCTTTCTCTTAAATGCAAGGTTTGGGGTTTTTTTGCTGTTCTCAAGTGGGTTTTATATTATCAAACCAGGGAATCTTATTCCTGTAATCTAATCAAAGATGTTAGTATGAAGAACAGTGGTTATTAACCAAATAGAAATCTGCCACTGTCTCTTCTCAGTCCTGATAAGATCCTTTCCTTTTAGCTGAAATCCATCTGGGAAGCATCTGCATCACTAGCAGGCCCTTGTCTGCCTTGATAAAAGGTTGAGGAAATACTGATTAGAGCCATTTGATCTGGATTGGAATTAAAGTGCTAGAAACTCCCTCCCACAGTGAAAGATAGAACTATTGGTAATATGTAACAGATCCCAGGAAGCTTCTTACACCTTCAAGTACAAGGGGAAGGCTTCCCGAATCTAAAATCTGAATTTTACAACAGAATTCCGCCACAATTTCTCTGTGATCGAGATAACTTGTTCCTAGTTAGTATTTTAATTTTTTTAATTAACGAAAACTTTTCTGTTTTGATGCCCTGACTGAGCCATAATAAGAGTTGACAAACCTTTTGTGTGTGTTTGTGTGTAGATCTGCTATGTATTTAACAAACAGCACTCTTCTCCCCCCACCTCTGCAAACACACTCTTGTAAATCTGAATCAAAACCCATTCAGGACATTTCATCTTAAGTGGTTTCATCTTACTGTAATTATCAAGTCATGTGAGGAGTAGCAAAACAATTGTCTGCACAACAATGGAGATGAAATAAAGATAGCCTCTAATTAATTCCATCCAGGTTATAATTAATTTTGACTGAGTTGCTCAGGACAATATCCTTAAGTCTCACAGGCTGCTCTAAAGAGGGCTGATCACCAGCTGCTGCTCTTTGATTTTCAAAGCAGATGGGGCTATTTCCAGCTATTGCTTAAAAGGAAATAATGAGGAGGGGGAGTGATTGATTGGCTTTGAAGGGGCTTTGGGGTGAGACTGCTGAAGGAAATGTTCTGCCAGAAAACTCGTCCCTGATAAGGTCTTTTAAAGATTTTAGACACGTTTTGGTTTAATTTATCCTTAATTTTGTAAGAGCCACTTTTTGCTTTATTCGAAAAAAGTATGATCAGCGATGGGATGCTATGTCAGTAAATACTTCATTATATGTTACATACTGAGTCTGCTTTGGGTCACAGTGTTGATAAACATGATGAAGGATACAAATATGAATGTTTCTTGTCCTTGCTACTTTGTAGAAACAAAAGATGAAAATATCTGTTTAGATTGTTACTCTAGTTCTGTCTGTCAATGGAGAATTGTTCCCTACCTCACTGTATAAGAAGCTTTGGTAAATAATGCATTAAAATTAATTTGAGAAATTCTGCCACTTCCTTTGTTTGCTGGCAAACTGCAAAATTCTCAGATGGATTTGTTGTTAGAAATTATTCATAATTTCTGGCATAAATAAATCCTGATTTGCTGGTAAACTGCACTAATTAGGAGCAATAGATGTATAAATTACCAGTGTGGCAGCTTCTGAAACACCACAGTATTTAGGGTTTCTGACTGGAGACCATCTAGAACTACCTAGCACCTGGCATGGGCTCAGTTCTAAATGCAAAGGTGAAAATAAAGGTTGGAAGCCAACTTCATCTGCCTATCTCTAGTAAAACACTTGTGTAAAAAGGGAACAGGTCTGTGACAACTTCAGAGCTAAAATTTTCAAAGCCAAGAACCACCACCTGTAATTTTTAGTGGGGAGGCAAAAGTCAAAATGTTTTTCACATTATGTGGTTCAATAGGAATAAGTAGGAAGGTTGGTGATTTCAATGCTAAGTAATGGTGTACTGAATGTGTTTTCTAGGAATTTTGGGTTCAGTCTGTATTTTCCCGTACTAAATTTTCTGCTTCCTATCCTTTTGTTTTGCTGCATTTTCATTGCTGTAGTGTACACATCATCCTAATTCCTTGTAAAGCACAGTGCCGTGTGCTTTACAAGGTGAAAACCCCACAGAAAGCAGTGTTTAAAGTCTTACATGAAAGTCCTGTTAATATGTGAGAAATAAATTAGATGAGCAATTTCTGTCTAATACTGGGGTTTGAAACTGGTACAAAATACATTCACCAATAATCATTTTACAGTGAATATGTGGATCAGTCTAAACCAG
Organism: Corvus brachyrhynchos; assembly: GCF_000691975.1. NCBI lineage: Eukaryota > Metazoa > Chordata > Aves > Passeriformes > Corvidae > Corvus > Corvus brachyrhynchos. The sequence goes on along the minus strand of NW_008239324.1, from coordinate 1,085,061 downwards.
TTCTTGTTTCCTGTTTAGTCTGAGGGAGATAAGTCACAGCTCTGTTTTTGGGAAAGCACTGGTGGGGTGCAAACACTGCCTGTGTTATCTGTTTGTGTTACCTGGAATGTGACAGCAGCTGAATCTATTTTATGCTCTTTTTTTTGTCCTTTCATCCTCTTATTTGCCCTACAGTTAATTTTCTGAAGCCAGTGGTACATTATAATGCTTTAATCTGCCTTTTCCACAATAGAAGCCACGCAGTTGCACATAATAGCTCTTGCATTGAGCCCAATAATCATGCTCCAATTGTAAATTCTCTTTATTTTCCCCTTTAACACAGATGTCCTTAAACTCCTTGGTTTTCCCAAGTGTATTTTAGTAATTGCAGGCATGTAAAGGTACAGCTTGTCCCTGGCTATGTGGCTTCACTTACTCAGTGTCATTGCTGATTTTTGTAGGGAAGAAGTATGGCCCATCTCTTCTAGGAAGCTGTTGTAATCCAGATGAATATATGTCTATGTTTTGAAATAAATGAAGACTGCAAGTATGTTTTTTTCCCACGTCAGTTCTGCCCTCAGTTTTATCAAAGGAATTTCTTATACAGCAAAGTGGATCAGGGAACTGATCAGCTTAAAAATCACCTGATATTTAAAGCCAGATCAGGCTCCTGACAGGTTCACATCGTGGCCTCCTGGGTACCTATGAGGAAGAAAAGGGTGATACCACCCTGAGCTGGTGATGTGATATGAAGTCTTTAACCATGTAAATCCATTCTGAGGGTCATGCTTGTGATGTTGGCTGGGATCTCTGTCCTGCCCAGGGAAAAAATCTTGCAGCTCTTCTGAAATCTGTGCTAACTGCTGAGCAAGAGGGCAGTCACCCAAAGAGGGAGCGCAGCCCTGAGGTCAGTCTAGAAAAGGCTGTTTGGTAGGAAGGTGCAGTGCTGTTTAAAGAAACAATTTTTGTTTGGGAAGAGAGTACATGTAAAATGTTCACCCTCCTTATTCCCATCGAGCTTCTTGTTCTTCTGGGCTGTGACCTGATTTGCAATGCCAATGCTGGGAGTGGGGTGTGGGAGCATCTCTGCTCAGGAGTGGATGGCGTGAATTTATTGTGGGATGGCTTTTCCTCTAAGTTTGGTAAGGAACTCTCAGTCTGGGGTGTGGCACTGGGATGCTCATTGAGTGCTGGACTCAATGGGTTATGGATCCAGCTTGGCATTTCTTTGGTACTGCTCACACAGAATTGCTCCCTCAAAGGAAGGATCTTGAAAGGTGATAAACTGCTGGTATGAGGGCAATGATCCCCTTCTGCAGTGCTTTGACACCAGTTTCTGCACCAAGTAAATTCTTTTTTGATCCAATAAGACAAAATTCTTATTTTCATGTCTCTGTACAATATCTGCTCCTTTTTAAGATCTAATGTGAACTACTTTTGCTTGTTCTGTATATTAGAACCACAAAAATGTAGATATAATTCTGGCCAAAATTTCCAACTTTTCTTCTCCTTTCTAGACCTTGAACTATTCACAGCTGGTGGTGGAGCGTGGCCTCCAGAGCTTTAGAATTAAGTTATTGTGGTGAGAGATCCAACAAACTTCACTTTTAAGTTGGTCTCCATCACAAAAGGCACGGATTCAGATGTGGGAATGGCTTGCTGTGGGATATTGATGAACTCCCTCTGTCACCCAGCTGCTTGTCCTGCTTCTGCCTCGGGAGGTCTCACAGAAACTCTGGTTTTGACCACAAGGCTTCTTAGGGGAATAGTAGTAATTAATAAGAAATAATAATAATAAGCTTTACTTTCTAGTCCTATCAAGATCAATTTTAAGGACTCAGGCTAGAATCCTCCAAGGTGATCTTAGTGTGGCTAATTATGAGAGATGATTAACCTTCTGACTTCTTATTTTGGGGGAGTGTGGGGTGTTTAAGGGGAAGCTGAGGCACAGCAAAGTGACCAAGTTTGCTTGAAATGTTGTAGCCAGGAGGAACAGACCAACAGAACTGGGCAATAGAATCAAGTCTCTGAATAGCTTGCTTAGCTCTTCTTTTTTCACCTTTTTTTGTTTATGGACACTTGATTAGTAAATTTAGCAAGACAATGGGCTTGCTTTCCTTAGTTCCCTACTCATTCCCTTTGGAGTAATCTACAGAGCTCTAGTGCTTTATGCTCTGCAGTTTAAAAATGCACCAGGAAGTCTCATATCCTGTTCTCTGACTTTCTTCAACTTTCCTTTGAACTGTAACTCAGAAATAATTACAACAGAAATAAACCATGTGTGTCTCTAGATATATTTTAGTACCAATGGGAGTTTCAAAATTACTGGCTATGGAAGTGGCCTGATTGCAGTTGATTCTTCTCTAGTGAAGATCTTGACCAGCTTGTAAGTTTACCATCTTTTCCTGATGTATTGATGAGAGATGCAGAATCAAATGCAGACAAAGATGGATCTTTGTCTTTTCCCTGTGAATAATTTTTCACACAGTTTCCAATTAGGCTCAAAAAGGAACTTAGGCTGATCTCGAGAGAGAAATGCAGAAAGGGGAAGCAGACAGCCCACACCCTGTTTCCACACATCTCCTGTTCGTGCTTACTCTGCCCTTTGCAATCAGCGTGTCAGTGTTGGTCAGTTCCCTCTTGGACACAGAAAATGATACCAGGATGGTGTTCCAAGTTGCAGACACTGAAACCAAAGGCCTTTTTATGGTGTCTCAGTTCTGTCTCCTTTGTCCACTTGAAACAGGTTTTTCCAATATAAGAAGCTTACTTAACCCAGGGTTTAAGGCTATTTTTATCCAGCATGAAATGTGCATGTGGAGAAAGCCTGTGGAGATAGAGGACAACACTGTTTTTCTTCAAGGTCTCCTTTATGCTTGGGAAAGGTATATTTTCTGGAAACCTTAGATAATATTCAGATATCCTGCACACTGATATTGTTTGGGTCAACTCTTTGAGGGGCAAAGCAGCAGAATAATTTGCAAAATCCCACTGGTTCAGTAATTCAAATGAACTGTAACGTCATTGCTTTAGATGGCCCTGATTTCTACAGAGATTCTGGATCCTTGTCTCTGAGATCTTACTGAATCCTGTCAAATACATGTGGAAATTTCTCCTTCCCTGACCACTGCTCCTGCACTGTTTGCAATAATAAATAAGGGCCCTCCTGTGTTCACCTCACATTAGCCACTAAAATTGCCACTATTTCATCATCTATTCAAGTGGAGGATCTTTCTAAAACACAGCACCTTAGCACAGCTTGGGGGTCAGCACAGCCCTTCGTGCTGCTGCTCCCCAGCATCTCTTGAAGGTGTTTCTGTAGGTGCCAACTGGTGGGGTTAAGGTTCCAGAATTTAAAATACTGCTGCAGAGATGACAGGTAGGATTCCCCAGGCTTTCCCAGAGCAGCCATGTCACTGTTACAGGACAGTTTCACTCCACCTTAAATACAGAAGCAAGTCAGTAACCATTGTGAGCTTTTAATTGCTCCAATTACCCTGCTTTCCCCATCCTGACAGCTGGCATGCACAGGAGTCCCTTGTTAAGGCTTGCATGAGAGGTGGATTCTTTTTTTTACAGTCAAGTACATGACCACAGCACCGAGCACAGCCCCAATAACACCCAGCAATTTGCTCAGCTGGAGTTTTCTGTTTTTTCACAGCAGATGCTTAATGCAGAAACCACTAAAATGTGTAAGATCACTGCCCTTCTAGAGGATGCAGCAACACAGAGCAAACTGAATCCTGGGGGTTATTAAAAAAAAAAAAAAATTAAAAAAATAATGATACCAGAGTCATCATTAAACAAGATCTTGGCTTAAAAATCTATGCTTGTAAGTGGAGGTTTAGCAACTATTTGGCTTTTGAGTCAAAAGTGAGTAAACTCTAAGGTACCAGAATAGAAATGGAAGTATATAGAAGAAAACATACCCTGCCATCCACAAAAGCCATAGAAGCCCTATTGTCATGGAATATTCTGAGCTGGAAGGGACCCACAAGGATCATGGGTCCAGCCCTTAAGGACTCAGCTTTGCTCTCTTGCAGCCTCTCCTGAACGGCCACTCTGTGCTGACTTGTCAAGCAAGATTATGATGGAGTTTTTTGGCTAATGGAGGTGAACTCTGTCCTCTTTCTCTCATCATGAAAAGTCCTGCCATGTTCACTGAGAGAAAACCTTCCCAAATACTTGATGAGCAAAGAGACAAAATCTATTCCTGGCTGCACTGAGTTCTCCCAGCAATCATAACTTGCCTCTTTAACACCAAAACCCCACAAGAAGATCCTGTTGCTCTTACACAAACTGAGCACCAAAGCCTGAAGGAGGGCTGTGGATTTCACCCTCTGGGAGGCCTGTCATGGCTTGGGATGGGTCAAAGATGCAGTAACTTGCCAAAGAGCAGAGCTGGGCATGTGTTTTTGTCTTAGCAGCAATGCCAGCTCATGCACCTCTCTAATTGACCATCCAGCTCCTAAACTGTGGAACTGGTTAGGCTGACAATTTGCTTTGTAAAAAAATGTGGTGTGTTTTTAGATTCCTTGGTGGTTTTTCCCCCATATATCCTGTTCCTTTATTTCACTTGGCTTGTCCAAACAGTCAGACAGATACTTCTGGCACAGTAAAAGAGATGGTTCTGGATCATGCTTAGTAGTTGGTTCTTGGAGCTATGGTTACACAAGATCTTACAAATACTGCAATGTCACCAAATTCCCAGGTGTTCTTCAGGAATGTGTTCTCTGGACACCTCTCCAAAAAGCATTGAGTTGAGAACCCCCACTTCAAACACACTGTCTGAACTGGATGCAAAAAACCCTATTTAAAAGGAAACAGTTGAATTCGTTTGCCAACCTGGCCCATTAACAGAAACTAATTTATGCTCCAAAAGCCACTGTACTGCAAAGTTCTCTGATGGTTTAACAGACAACTGCTTCTCCTCTGTGCTGAGCTGGAACTGTGGCTGCTGGTGCCTTCTCCAGTGATCAGAAAGGCTGGCAAAAGTGCTGGCTCCAGCTGCCATACAAATAACAGTGAAACCAGGAGCCAAGAAATGTGAGCACAACACAAATGTCCTGGAGGGAGCTGTAGCAGGGCTGGGGTTTTACACCCACCTCCCATGCCCTCCTTCTCCCTGCTGTAACAGTTTGCTTGAAAGCTGCAGGATAAAAGTTGCTATGGGGTCTTTTGACGGGCTTTCTTTTGACTCCACAGCAACTGCCTGCAGGGTTATGTGCTCACCCTACATCTATCCCTGGAGGAGCTCGAGGTCCTCTTTGGGATTCCAGCTGTGCTTCAGTGAGCAAGTGGGTGCAGGTTCTCAGCTGCTTGCAGAATAACCTTGGTGTGTTGTGGGGAAGGAGGGAAAATTCAGTATTTTCCCTCTTCAGCCACGATTCAGTCCTGTTGTCCAAAGTAACTTCAAACTCTACTTGATTTAGCTGTGTTAGGGTCCAGATCCCAGATTTGCTGTACCTTCAATCTCCCCAGCCAGACCACTCTATGCCTTTGCCCAGCAGCCCCTGTCCCTCTCCAAAGTCAGAAGGTACCTTAGTCTTGGGAACAGGCTTTGAAATGAAAATTTGTTTTCAAAAGACACTTTTTAGTTATACTAAATTAAAATTTGCCTTTTAATTGTACTAATCCTTCCCCAAAGTTGGTGGTGAGGCACTTGCTCAGTGATGTTTCAGCAGATGGAGGTGCCCAGGCAGCCCAGCAGAGCTGATTGCAGTGTGTGCAGAGAGGGCACAAACACTGCCCACTTGCAGGTGCCTTCAGCTCTACCTTTGTTCAGACAGGCTCAGGATTGCTATGGCAACCTCAGTCACAAACTGCAAAGGATTCATGCTGAAACCCCAAAAGGCTCACGCTTTAAGGGCTTTTCTCCCTTTCTCTCCCTCTTTCTTATTTTCTCCATCACAGAAATCAGTTCTGAGCAGATGGGCCTGCATGAGCTTTATGTCATTGACCCTTTGTGTACTGGGAGCCCTTTGTTCCCTGATTTCTGAGCCTAAGCAAACGCAGCTGCTCTTGGAGTCAGTGGGAATATCAGGTGTTTGTTTTCCAGTGACTCAGAGCAGCAGGATCCTTGCAATGAAACCACGAGGTCTGGTGGCTCTTGTCAGCTCCAGAACACCCCAGTGGGGTGAGGTCTGTAACTGCTGGTCTTGCATTGCTCTGCCTGGAAAAACTCTCCCTTTACTGCAGCCAGAGAAGCTTTGGTGCGTTTTCCGTGTGCCAAAATTTCAGGGCCCTGGGAGAAGAGCTCTGTTAAATCCTATAGGAGGAGTGTAGGGGAGTCTCATCTATTCCCTGTACTGCTCTGAAAGGTCACTAATTTGGTTGCAGAAGCAAGTACTAATTAGCTGCGTGCACACCTCCAGCCTCAGCTGAGAAGAGCTCTGTGAGCTTCTGTGGATGGGGATTTATTTGGCTGCTTCTCGGGCTGGTTTTGTCTCTTTGGCTGCTTGCTTGGGTCTTTCTTGGGTATCTATTTATAGTAGCATAAAGGGACCTTTATTTTTTTCTGTCCTTGTCCTACTTATGCTCATAACGTGTACACAAAGCTCTGTCCATCAGATGAACTTTGTGATGAACAGGAGGGGATCTGTGGAATTCCTTGGTGTGCCCACAATGAAGCAGAGTAGCTCCGGGGATCTCTCATTATATTTCATTCTCTAGATGCTGAATGCATTTCAGGCCCGTCTGACTCTCCCAAACTGAAATGTGCAAAGCAATTCTGCTCCACCCACTGACCTTCATGTCCTTGCCCCAGGTGGAGCAGGAGCTCCTACAGAGCTGATATTTTCTCTGCTTCTGAGGAAAAATTTCTTCATTTGCTCTGAGTCACACTGGATGTTATCTGTGGCTCTGTGGTTATGCAATTCATGATCCTGCTCCCTGCCTACAATTTGCCACAGGATTATCAGAAAGCAGAAGCTGGAGGACCTTTATAGGTGTGAACACAAATTCCTCTGATTTATCTTGACTTATTCTGACCATTTGCTGAAACAAGTCCCTCTAAATCCAGCTAAGATTTTTCACAAACCAATGTGGTGTGCACAACTTAGAGCAACACATTTGTACTTGCATCTTTTGGCTGAAAGGGGAATGAGCTCTGTGGCTGGGGGGAGTTCCTGGATCACAGCACCTGAAATGGGAAGTAGAGAAAATTGAACCAAAAAGACCCTTTCAGTTCTCTAAAGAACATGTCTCAGTGAGCTCTCACACAAATCTGGCTTTAATTGCCTCTTACTTGATGTAATGAAGAGACATATTGTTTTTTTTAAATTTTATTTTTAAGAAGCAGTAGATGAACATGGCCAAAAGTGAATAGGAACAATGTGAGGAATTGCTAAATGCTAAAAGAAAGTAAAAGCACTGTGAGGGGTTATATTATTGCCTGAGCTTTAAGGACAGAAGGTGCAGTATTTGATCAGAGTCTTACATGATTGAGCTTTATGAGCGCATTTGTTGAAGAGTGAGGTTGGTTCAGTTTTTTTTTGCCCACTGTGGGAAGAGCTCCTGTTTGCTTTGATCCCAGCTTTGATAGCAGCAGCTGCAGCCTCTCCAGAGACGGTTGTGACACAGAATAAACTGCAGTGGGTCTGAAATGGCTGGTGCAGCATGAAGGCTCTCCCACAGAAATAGTTCACGAGTGATTACCCCCTCTCTGTATCCAGCAGACAACACAGCAAATGTTCTCAGAGCACAGCAATCCAGCGATCATTACAGTATCAATCCTATCGCTTCTGAATGGAAATGCACGAGAGAACTATATGTACAAACCCCAAAAATATTTCCTGGGCACAAAGCCAAGGCAGAATAATTTAACTACATTGAAGTGCTTCATGTTTGGGGGAGTTTTTTTTCATGCCAGCACATGAAAATCAACATTTTCTCAAGGAAAGCAGAGGTTTTGTAGAAGCAGTGGTGGCAGAATACTTTTTCATTGAATTTTGACCCATTTTCCTATGGCATGCTGTTCAAAACTCAGGGATGCATGCAAATTAGGGGCAAAAGTCTAATTGGCACATGCATTTGCCATGACTGGAAGAACAGAATGAAAGTGATTTGGTGTTAGGGGATTAATAATACGCTGGCTCTGAACAGAAGGGGAGTGTGAGGGGGTGGGAGGTGGTTCCAGTTCCATGATTCCTGCCAATGTCAACCCTGGCATATATAATTAGCCTATTTGATTAACATCACAGAATAAAAATATGATTAGGGGAGCTATTCTACTCTGGCAGCCCCAGGCTGAGGAGCTGGAAGGTGCATACAGAGATGCTGAGGGTGGGCAGCAAAACCTTGTGGATAGAACAGCTGGTAATGAACTTGTGCTCACTGGAGGCTTAGCACGGCTTCCCTTTTCCTTGCTTATGGCAAAGCTCCAGTCACAGCCTCCTTCCTGAAGTCGTGGTCTCTCTCAGAACCTTGTACAGTCCTGTCCATGACTGCTCTGCTTTTCAGTGTGCTGTGGAGCTATGGGTATGTTCTCCCTCAGCCCTTGTGTGGAGC
>NW_008239324.1:1063400-1076541 GCF_000691975.1 Corvus brachyrhynchos | reverse complement strand
ATCACACAGACAAAGGAGGGAGCATTAGCTGCTCTTTTTTTTTCTGCTCACAAGCAAAATAACCAAAGGAATCCATCCTTCCCCAGAACGTGGAAGCAGGAATAAGTGGCTGTAGAATCCCCCAGGGCAGAGTTCTGATAACAAATCCATGCAGTTTAGTTCTCCCTCATGGAAAATAAAGGAATATAAGAACTCATTATTACCCGTGCCCCAAGCAGAAGCTTAGCAGCTCACAGTAGTGACAGCTCAGATTATTGGTGTATTTATAATAAAGTCTTTTAAGTCTGCCACAGGGAAGGATTTGTGAGTCAGCAAAGACAGCAAATAGGTCTGCAAGGGACAGGCCAGCACAGAACAGAAAACTGTCAGGAATTACTCAACCTTGAACATGCCCCAGTCTGCCTCTGTTTCCTTTGGCAATAACTATTGTTCTGGGAACGAGAGATTTATTTTTAATTTCTCTGGAAGCGAAGTGCAGGGAAGGCAGTGAGAGGTGTTGGCTCATGACAGATTGTGATGGAGCAGGTCAGGCTGCCCGAGCTGGCACCAGCACAGAGGTGAGCTCTGCCCAGGAAATACACTGTGCTGCACAGGTGCATTTTGCAGTAGGTTTGGGGGAACTGATTGCCTTTCTAATAGGTTTACAGCTGGACATACCAATTTAGGGCTCATAGGAAGGAGAGTCCTTAATCCTGTTCAGTCTGGAGGTTCCTTGCAGGGCTGAGACCGCAAAGAACCCAAAAATAAAACACAAGAGATGACCAACTGCCAGTGTTTTAACATTTAGTACTTTTTTTTTATAATTTATATAATGCAGAAGACCTTGATGATGTGTAATTGTTTTGCATTGAAACTTTAGAAAAAAATAGGTCACGCTTACTGTTGTGACTGGCCAGGAAGCAGCAGCTGAATGCCATGGCATAAAGGGGAGATTTTAATGAAATGGATGCACAACTCGTACCAAAAGTTGGTTGGAATGGAACACTAATTCACATTAGGCGCTTCCAAAGCCTTGCTAAACACAGCTCCTAATCACTCACTGATGGTGCCATTCTGCTTTTTATAGCAGTAGTAATCCAGGTAACCTGGACAAACTCCAACTTGGATAATTATGTTCTCCTGACCTACATTCTCCTTGGTGTTTCAAATGGATGCTGTTCTTGGGCTGATATCCTTAGCAAGCAATTGCTGCTTTGTGCACTCTGAAGGCCTTCTGTGTTTCACCTGAGTGAGCTGTGTCTCACTGGACACACAGCCTGTCCGAGGCACATTGTGAGAGGTTTGTACACTTTGAAAGCCCTTGGTAGCAGTAAAGAGGGAGAGGATTTAGTATATTTCATTTACAATTTACAGCATCTATTTAAAAATATTTGTGTTGATATATATCAGATGTAGTAATTAAACCAGCTATTTTGGCATTCATACACACTCTGGGATGTGGGCATTGGAGGCACTTTAATAGGCAGTCCTAGAAATTCAGCTTTCCTTGGCATTTATCACTGGCTTCAAGGAATGAATGCTCATAATTCTGCCAAACACTCAGTAATGAGGATTTCAGCTGAGCATTTCCAGCTTGTTCCTCCCAGTTCCAGCTGGTCAGCCAGTACCTGAAGCATATCAGTGGTTCCTGGAACCACACCAGGAAGGCTCAGCACACACCAATATACAGAGCACAGACTGAAGAACCCCTTCAGATAAACCCTCTGGAGTTTTTTTGAGGGGGAAAGCAGCGGGTGGGTTTTTTGTTGTTGGTTGAAGGTTTTTTTTAATGAAGACTCAAATATGAGGCAACAGCCTAAGGAAACTGTAAGGCAGATCTAGTGGATCTCCCTGGGGACATCAGCTGAGTCAACATTAACTAAATTTACATGACTTTCTTCCACATCTTGATTTCAGTCTGCTCTGAGTGTGAGATGGTTCCCTTCCCTGTTGTGTCACCTGTCTGGTTTGTGTTCTTATCAAAATCATTTTACTCATCCTTCAGCTGGTGCTTGGGCTTTATCTGGCTCTTTCACCAGCTGTCATTTATCATATTTTTCATATGATCTGAGCTCCTGGGACATTCCTGGACAGGCTCCCTTCACCAGTCAGGAAAGAGCTGGAAATCAGCAAAGCTGGACCAACATTTCGGGAAACAAAGAAATGAGTGTAGGAAGGGTTCAGAAGGGAAACAGCGGCCAAAACCCCAGATTTGAAGAAGGATGGGACAGGAAGTGGGAGGGTGGCTGGAAGGAAGAGCAAAGCTGCTGCTGTTAGAGGATGTGTCAGCAGAGCATGAAAAAGCGGGAAGTGGAAAGGTGGAGTGTCAGTGGGTAAAAGAAATGAGTAGAGGATGAAGCCACGAGTAGAAAGGACACGGCCTGGGACTGGGAACAGGAAACAGCACAAAGCTGCTGCCCAGAGGAAACAGGCAAAATTCCAGTGTCATCAGCACCCCAGCCATGCTGACCTTCCCACTCTGCCTCCTCTCAGTGTCCCAGCTACAGTGAGCTGCAGCCATTCACAGTGAAACCCCCCTGGTTTACACCAGGGCACAGCCACGGAGCCGTGGCATTTTCACTGTGCAGTAAAATCCACTAATTGTATATGTTTGACTATGTAAGTCCTGTTCTTTGCTTTCACACAGGCACAGCTGCTGTTTTAAGCAGTCAAACAAATTGAGATGCACAGAACGGGCCAGATCATTCCCCAATGCATTAAACATGGATGAACTTGACCTAAAATCTTTTAAAATTGCACTAACTTCCCTCTGTTGCTAGCAAAAACGTGAATTACAAATGCTGGAGCCAGCTGAGGCCACCAATTCCTTGAAACAAGGACATTATACACTTAAAACTCTTTGGGATAAGCACAAGAATGATTGCAGTCCTTAGCTCAGTAGCTTGAATAAAGCACTCCTGGGATTTTGGGGAGGACTTGGTGTTACTGTGCTGTGTTGCTGCAGCCACTCTGTGAGTGCCTGAACCCAGAGCAGAGCCCACTGTGATATTTTCCAGAGGTGTTACAAGAATTAAGGAGAGATTATAACATCACTTTTGACTGGCTTCCCGAATAGTTTCATTAATTGTTTCAGGGTGTGAGTAAATTAAGCAGATTAACTAGGGATTTTTTAATTTCCTTGTATTTCAGTGGAAAGAAAAGTAGGAAACCCCCTTGCAAATTAATCTGCCATGAACTCAGTGTTTCTTACCATAATCATTTTTTGCTTCTTTTCACTTTTTTCTTTGGGTTACTTTCATGCTTCTGTCTTGGGAAATTTTTAGAGGTAGAAGGCTCCTGATCTGCCAGGATTCATGTTCTGCTGAGCCCCTTTTTCTGTGTTAGCACAGACTGGAAATGACCTAGGCAGCCTGGGATAGGCAACAGTTTCTGAGAGGAACTGAGAAAGAGGAGAGGGACATGGATACTGAAGCAAATAACCACAACACGGTCAAAAGGCCAGTGTGGCAGCCACCCTTGAGTGTGGGATAGGAGAACTTTTGTCCATCTGTATCATTGCTTTAATCTGTGATTTTAGCATCACCCTCTCCTTCCACCTCTGCACTCTGAAATGAATGTGAAATACCACCCTTGCATCAGGAAAAAGAGCTGAAGTGCTGAGGAGCTGAGATATCTCCAGATCAAAACCTTCTCCTTGGGGCCAGATCTAGAGACTACAGAAGTCCAGACGAGTCTCATGAATTCCAAAAAGATCCAGTAAAAACTCAAATATGAATATGACAAGCTGGGGGAAAAGGCACTCTGCCTTTGAATAGTGCCAGGAAGGAATCATCATTCAGAGAAAGAAAATCTACACCTTCTCCTTAGATCCATGCCTGACACACAGTGGGCATGTGAAAGAGAAAGGACACACAGCTCTAGTACACACTACAAAAACAATTTTTCCCCTGCCCACAAAAGGCATTTTCGCTGGAGGGAATATTTCTCTCCCATTCATTGTTTTCCCACCAATAAAAACCTGGTTAGTTTTTAGGATTTTTGGCAGTCTAGCTCGAAAACTGAAATCTGAAATGAGACAATTCCAATTTTTTTTTTTTCCACATCTTCTGGTCTTTCGTGTCAGAAGTCCATAAAATCCCCAGATGTTGGAGTTCATACAGAAGATACAGGTATTTGCTGTGCCGTGCAAGAAGCAGTGAGCAAATACAGTGAGTTACCATAGAGACAGCACATTAACAGAACTCTTTTCCTTATTCCTACCAATGATGGAGAATTAAAGCCAACACCTTTCCCGTTCTTTCCCCTTTTGTAGCACACAGATAAGGTGCTGAATTGCTGGTTCTGTCCTGGTGTTTGGGATCAATGAACAGCCCGTTCCGTGCGTTTTCCTCCGAGCTGCTGAAATGCAGACTCACTCCCACCCCCCCTGGGCTTTAGCAGAGTTCCCACCTCAGCTCTCCCCGCTTTGTTCCTCAAACCATGCTCACACAATTTCCTGTTTAGAAGCAAAAAGTGGGTTAAAGAGCTCTTGGTGCTTCCTCTTGTAGCTCAGTGCAGTTGTATCTTCCCCAGAAGCAGCTGACAGTCAGGATATTTCTCTGATAGGTACTTGAGCTATTTTTCCACATTCTCATCAGTTCAGATGGCTCTTTGTGAGAGCAGTTTCAAACCCTAATTTCAAGTGGCTGAAAAATAATCAGATAAAATAGGTTCTTTGAGTTGTAAAAGCATTAGCTGAGCAGGCTTGGTTCAGTGTCAGTGAAGCACAAAGCACAAGGGGCAGAGCTAATACCCGAGAAAATCTCTGTGAGCTCTGTAAAGGAGGGACAAGAAATCTGAATCACAGTTCTGCAGACGCTGCTGTTCCCTTGCTGTATTTTCTGAACTTCTCTGAGGTCTAAAAAAGGGTTCTGATACTTATTAACTCCTTCAATTTAAACGTTTGTTGTTTTATTGAGTTCAGAGGTGGAAGCTGTGCAGATAAAACCCTTTGGTTTTTCTTTCCTGCTTTCTGTTTGGAGAAATTGAAGTGTCACAGTGACCAGGGTTAACAGATGCACCAAAAGGTCAGCAAGACACGTCACATGTGAGCAATGAAAACCAAATCTTTCTCTGATGGGTTTGACTGAAGTCTTTCCAAGATGGCAAGACAGAAGAGAAGCTCTGGAGAAGCAAAGAGGGAGACTGAGAAGAAAACAAGTTTTTAAAATGCACAGGGAGGTCAGTGGGTGCAGGTGACAGAGGTTTCACACTACAGGAGCCCTCAAAGGCCTGGCTGCAAAAACTGCTGAGTGAAGGCAAAACCCCTGTTCCAGAGTTTATTCCTTCCTCCCAAGATTGATTATGTCCAGGAGATACAGGGACATAAACCAAGGGACATCGTGGTGCCCCTTTTCACCACCTTCAATACCCCCTCCCCAATGTCAACATCTACTCTGAACCCATTTTCTGCTCTATATTATTTTGTCACTAATTGCACAATAATTCTTCAATTACTGTGGACTAGAGAACAGGGAAATCCATCTGTCGAGTGCTCTGTGTCCTTATGACTCTTCCTGACCTGAATTTGGAAGGGCTTCACTTTGCACCTCCTTTCCACTCCCTCGGGGCATTGACTGCCAGGCACTAAGAGATTAAATTGAAGCTCCGAGCCCTGCCCTGTCTAAATCCCAGCAATTCATGGGCTGGCAGAAGGCACAGATGAGCCACATATGAAGCAGCATCTGAATCAGGCTGTAATTTGCAGCCCAGGATGTTCAAGTTGTGAAACCAGAGCTGTCTGCCTACATATGCAAGGCCAGAAACTGCTGATGTAAAATTCCCTTTCTGCTCAGACAAAAGCAAGCTTTGGATCCCAGAGGATATCTTTAGGATGAGACTGGGATTCTGAATTAAATCCTGCCCCTTTTGTCCTCACCTGGGCAGTCAGTGGGATTTGTACAGTGGGATAAAGAGCAGCACATGACCCATGGTCAGAAGGACCCAGCACCCAGGTGTGTTGATGAGTCAGGAGTGGTGTCTGGGATTTATTCTTTTTTAATGTATATATTTCCCCTGTAACTTTATGATTCTGTTGACTTTTCAAACACAGTAATAAGCACTTCTACATCTTCAAAGTGCTTGCAGATACTATCTCACTTAATCTCCCAGGGAAGGAACATAAGAAAACAATCAGTAACAGATAAGTAAATGATTTAACTTTGTAAAAGAACTTAAAGCTTATGAGGAATTAAAGACCTGATGTCAAGCTAAATCAAAGCAATGGAAATGAGCTGGAACTTGTATCCTCCCAAGGTTTCTGGTATCCACTCTGTGAGGATGGTCTGTGTGTGGAGTCCCTTGTCTGGTGAAAGGGCAGAAGAAAGACGGAGTTACACAAAGAGCTGAGCTGACACCCCTGGGGAAAAGGACTCCATTGCCAGCAGGATGGTGGGGCTGCAGTAGCAGAGAACTTCTCTCCCTCCAGCCCCTTGCCGTGACCATTTGAGCCCTTCCACCAGGGCAGCAGCTCGTGGCTCTCTTGGCAGGTGCCTACGTTGCCCTGGCCAGAGCTGGGCCTGCTGCAGCCAATGCCACTGTGCTGGGAATAAATGTCACATGCAGGAATAAATTAGAGCTGGGAGTGCCCAAATCCCAGAGGAGCGCCCAGTTTGTGAATTAACACGGTTCCTCTCACAAAGATTCTGGCTTGTTTTGTTACACGGGAGGCCAGCTGGATGAAAATATTTCTTTTTGGACAGTAGTTGTAGAAGAATGGGAGGACTGGGGTCATAGAAAGCCAAAATCTTTGCAAGTGCCAAGTGCTGGCTTGAATGCACTTCTTTCAAGACCTTCAGCTATTCCCTGCATGCTGAGAAGCACTTTCTGAAGGGCCATTTTGAAGTGGTACAGCACAAAAAAACCATCCCTCCTTCAGAGAGCATGGAATACTAATTTAGGGTTGGCAAGTCGTGGGGGGAAAAAAAAGCTTGTCATGGTCCCCTTCCATGAGGATGTTTTTCTCCCGTCCTTTTTGAATTTAATATTGTGTCAAATTCGGGTTAAAGTGCTCTGTTTCCTCAGCTCTGCTCTGACTTTGATGCTGCTCAAGACCTTCCCCAATTCAGTGAAGGGAGCATGTAAGTAGGGCAGGCATGGTATCCACCCCAGCATCCTATACACTGCTGTGGACACTGGCACCAGTCAGGCATCACTGGGTTTGGGTCTGCCTGGCCAGCACATCCCAGTTAGACCCCAGACTGGCTTGGAAAACCCTGTTTTGTCACCTGCTCTGGGATGGATTTTTAGTGAGCCAACTCTCTGATATCAAACATCTGAGCACTGTTTGGGTGAGGGACCTCACTGCTTTAGGTCGGAGCCCTTATATGCTGACTGGATTGCTCGTGTTCAGAATTCATTTAGAGCAAGGTGGATTTGGAAAAAAAAAATGTAATAAATTTCCCGCACGGCTCCTCAAGCTTTACACACCTAAAGTCTCCCTCTGTCCTTGTGGGACAGGTCAGGTCCTTTTGGAAGTACCTGATGTGCCTCAGTACCACTGCACCTGAGGCCAGTAAAAGTCCCCTCGGACTGAGAGCCCCCTTGGTGCAGAGCACAACCTGCCCTTCCCCACAGAAATCTCCCCAGATTGCCCCAAACCTGTTCCAACATTGCCTTGCTGACACAGACACCAGGAAAATCTAGACTCAGGTGCAAACTGGCAATAATTTCTGATCAAGGCTGGGTTTTATCTCATAATGATGGTTCATTACACTAAATTATGCCCTTAACGACATCTTTGAATCAGTTTCTTCTTTCTAAAGAATTAATTATGAAGACATTCCTGATTTGTGGAGCTTAAGTAGGAAAGTGCACCTACAGATATCATCCATCACTTGGGTTGTAGGATTATATATCAATCTTTTAGAGCCATGAAAACGTGTGGAAATTAGTGTGCAGTTGTTCTCTTGGAGCTCATCTCTACCAAACACAGGACAATCCAAATGCATGGAATGCCTGTACCTTGGAAAGGCTTTAAAAGTGCTGTGTCTGTAGTGGCTGGACCATAAAGTGTGTACTGAATCACTGTATAAAAAAAGATTCACTGCGCTCCTAGGCCTCCATAAATCTCCAGATATTTACAGGAACAGTTTCCTTTTTTAACCTTTAGAGTAGGGCTGGCTGATACCTGACATGTCCAAACCTTCACACAGACAGTAAAACTGATGTAAGAAGCAGGGACTTAATCCCTTTTTATGAGAAATACTGAAGTGACTCTAAAGAGCTGTCATTGCCACAGTTGGTGTGACCTAGAGCTGAAGGTATATTCAAAAATCAATCAAACTACACAGAGCTTTTGGAGGGAGATCAAATGTGAACTGGTGTTTGGTTCATGTGCTGTGCATTTTCCAGATATGGGATAAATAAAAGGTTGAATGAGGAATGATCAATAAGATATTAAAGTGCAGGTACCCAACTAACTCACTAAATCCAAGGCTTTTGATAACATAATTATAACTTTGATGTTATAATCTTCTATCCTGCACAAGCAATGTCAGGAAACACAGATGACAACCTGGCATTCATTATATTGATCTGAATTCATACACAAAGTGTTTCAGGGCCTGTAGGTTTTTTGAGACGGATTGTACACTGAGATTAAAGAGAATGACCCTGAAAATGGTCAGGCAATGCAAGCATGCACTGCACACTTGGCTGTGGAAAAGTGATCCTGCATTTTTTATCTTTTCTTCTCTGGGAGAATTCCATTTTCACACCTGTGAGGTCAAGCCTGGAAATGCTTCCCAGTTCTGAATGGAACATACTGGAACATGTAGCTCTAATCTGCAGCAAGGCTTCTCTGCTCTTATCAGAGAGCCTCTTGTCAGACTGACATGGGACCAGAAGTTCTTGTTCTGAAATTCAGCGGAGCCACTCCCTGGCCTCTGGCATGACTCCAGTGTTCATATTCATGACCATGTGTAGTTATTGCATGAATGATACATTTATTTACATAATTAATATCCACATATATAACCTGGAAGGAATCACAGAGAGCAGAATTGTATCATCCCAGTGTTTAAAGCCAGCTTTTGAAATTATATGTTGTGCATGAAGACATCCTGGGCTGAAAGCAAGGCTCAGCTTGGTCCATCAGGCTGTGGCCTTGGCTTTGTCCTGCTCCCAAGGACAATTACAGGGCAGTCTGTGGCATCTGGGTAGGAATTGTTTGAGTTAAGAACTTTCTTTTCTTGATATAAATCAGAGCCCAGCTCTGACTTCGTTGCAGCAACTGCAGCAGAAATTCCCTTAACCCAGCAGAGCGTGGAGCACAGTTCAGTCCTGTTCTCTTCCATCTTGCATGTCCCAGTGTTACCACAGTGCCCCTGGGCCCTTTTGAAAAATACAGGAAAAAAACCCTCATTTTCTCCTTCAACCTTTTAATTTTATTAAGTATGGGTTTTCTTTCTTCTCAATCTCATTTTCTCTTTTCCTTCCTCATTTCATCTAGACTCTGTTTCATGTTGAATAAAGTACATCCCCTGTAACAGGCAATTTAATTGAAAAAGAGATAACACCTGCTTTATTTTTCACTTTTGTAGCAGTCTCCTTCAAGTAGGCAAAGGTTCTCTGCACTGTGTTCTGTAATTAACTTGTCTTTGAGTCAACCCATATGCTCAACTAATGCAAATTATTTTCTGGCTAAGATCATTTATTGGTTGAAAGAAATTTAATATTTTAATCAAAGTAACATTAAAAAGTAACTCAGCTGGTTTAGTGATTCTGAAACTTTGGTGATGGAAAATTTCCAAGGGATGTCAATGTTCAGGGAAAGTTTGATTGGATCTGAATGGGGTTGTGTTCTGCATCCTGCAGTTTTATATAAGCCACATTATATTTCATCTTCCAAAATATTCCATTCTGCAGTAGAAAGGATCTCAGGCCTTTCCAAATGTCTTGGAAAAGAATCCGGGGGAGAGATGGGAGAAGTGGCTTTTATCCAGCTCTGACTACTTAGTCACTGGCTGGAAGGACACCAGTGGGAGACACGGGAGGATTAAAGAAACCTTTTCCAAAACAAGGCTTGTTTTAGTGTTTCCTGCCTCAGGCTTGAACCAGGGTAAATGTGGGAGCAGCAGCTGCAGCAGTGGAGCAGCAACACTGCAGAGTGGCTTTGTCAGAGAAGGGGGCTGGGGAAGTTTAGGATGCTCAGGATCCCGGTGAGAGCCTGCTCCATCCCCCTTCCCAGGTGAGGGTGGGATGGCCTCTCCATCATTCTGAGAGAATGAATATCCTCTCCTTGAAGCCTCGGGCCAGAAATTCAAGCCCCACCAAACTTGGTCCATATGTTCCCACAGAAAGTTCACATTTCAGCAATCAGGTGGGTTTGTTCCCAGAAAGAATACAGAGATTTGCTGTTAACTTCAGTGTGACCGAGCTTCCACTTGTAAATTGCCTTAAAATCTCCAGCACTTGGCTGAAGTTCATTTCTCTCACAAATCCCTGAGGTCATGATTCAACAAAACAATAAATCCAGCTTAAGGGCTCCTTATGCCAGCACAGAAAAGTCATGACACAGAATCACATCACACAGAGCACTGATCCAGAGTGAGCAAACTTGCCTATTTGAATGTATTAAAAAGTAATGATAAGTTTATGTTGGACCAGAAGTTTCTGTCCTAATGAGGCATCTCCTGCAGCTACTGCTCCAGCATTTTTACTCTGGCAGAAATTGTCTGCCCTCTTCTAGGCAGGGAAAGTGGGAGTGAATGCTGTGTTCTGCACTCAGCACCTCACCAGAAACACCATCCCAAGCTGATTTCTGATCCACGTCCAGTGGGTGTTTCTGGCAGATCAGCAGAGCAGAGCTCTGGCATTAATGATCCCAGAACCAGGGCCTCGCTCCGGCAGCCTGGGAAAATGCTTGGAAGAAGCAGAAGTGCTCTTGCAGAGGCACTCAGAGAACATCAGAGCACTCATTTCTCCTGCTCCTTCCACCAGGCAAGTCAGCAAAGCTGCAAGGGCAAATCATTGTGAAGAATTCTTCCTGAAGCACAGAAAGACTCCAGAGTCCAAGGAGATATCACCAAATGGGAAAGCAGCTGTGAAACATTCCAGCTGTGGCTGGAACGGGGAGCTGTTCCTCCTCAGTCCATCCCATGAAGATTCCCTCAGCTGGCCCCTGCCAAGCACGCCCTGGTAATAAATGACTGAAGTCAGGCCTGAAATAGTTTAAATTCTTTGTCCCAGCAAGGAGAAGCTCAGCAAATCCCGGAGATTCATCGTTAGAAGTTCCAAACTGAGCTCCTTTTGGGAAACAGGGTTGATTCCTGATTGCAAATTTGCTTGAGCTTTACGGATATTTTTTTTTGGTGGCATGAAGCCATCATACATTTACCTTAACTATTTCAACAGGACAATTTTTCTCTCTGAGTTATGTTCTTGTGTCATGAATTTTATTATCCATTTCCATCTGGGCACTTTGAATCAAGGAATAACTTCACTGACTGACACAGGTGCCAGGTGAGCCTTTCACACTAACTGGGAACATTCTTTGTGATCCCTTGACCATGCTGCTAAATCCTCCCAGGCAGAGAAATAACAACTAAGACATCTGAGGTCACGTTCACAATAGCCAGAACAATCCCGGAGTCTCTTCCAGAAAACAAGGAATTGCAATAAACAAGGGAGAGGCTTCCCAGAAAGTCATTTCACAGTGAGCTCAGTCCATCCCGAGCTGCAGAGACTTGGAGCAATTTGTGGTTGCACTGCAGGCCATCCCTGATGGAGAGTGAACAGGGAGCTTTGCAAATCTGAAGGCTTTGGGTGACATTTTTAGGGCCAGAGTCCATTCTGAGCTCTGCTGTTATTCTCCTACAGCTGTTTTGGCTTTATAGCTGTTAAATATATTCTGTGCTGAAAGGGAAAAAATGGAAATTAATTCATTAGTGATAATGCTCATTGTTTTCTTGCACAGATTGTGTGCAGAGCACACAGCACAGTGCAGCCCCAAGACTTTACCCACTGGAGGAGGGCTCTGGGGAGGAGCTTTCCCATGCCATAACACTGACCCCCTGGAGCTCACAGGGTGTTTTGTTCTGCTCGAGCCAAGATCAGCTGGCAGATAATGCTGAAGCCTTTCCAAAAGCAAACAGAATTAAATTGTGCAACAAAAGACACTCGTTCAATTTCTTAGAGTCAATCAAAATTGCAGAACTCCTGGAGTGGATGGATTACTGGCAATAAAGCAAAATCAGAGAGGCAGAGGGAAAAAAAAAAAAGAGAATGACACCTGAGCACATAAAAGAATCACAATGAAGATTTATTTGAGACAAATGGAAAGGAAAGATTACAGAAACACTGGGGTGGTCGAGACCTCGTTGCAGCCTACAGCTTCTTCCTGAGGGGAAGGGGAAGGGCAGGCACGGATCTCTTCTCTCTGGACCCGTGGCAGGACCCCAGGGAATGGCTGGAGCTGTGCCAGGGCAGGCTCAGGTTGGATCTCAGGGAAAGGTTCTTCCCCCAGAGGGTGCTGGGCACTGCCCAGGCTCCCCAGGGAATGGGCACGGCCCCGAGGCTGCCAGAGCTCCAGGAGCGTTTGGACAGCGCTGCCAGGGATGCCCAGGGTGGGGTTGTTGGGGTGCCAGGGCCAGGAGCGGGACTGGATGATCCTGTGGGTCCCTTCCAGCTCAGGATATTCTGTGAATCTATGAAAATTGCATCCAAGCTGGCTGTACTTCCTCTGAAACCCAGAGCCCCTAAAACACACATATTAACACCAAATCTGGGGGTCTTGAATGAGTCTCTGATCAATATTGGAAACACTAACTAGGAATCGATATTTTAGACATCTCCATGGAGATATTGTCATGGCAAATCAACAACTCCTAGTGTGTGACACACATTCATATTACTACCTCTAATTCATCCAAAATGTCCTTCCTCCATTCTTGCAACGTGCTAGAAAAAGCTGTCACATGTTGGATTGGATTCTAATTGCTAGCAGAATGCTCAGTTGTTGACAGATATGGCTTCCTGTTGGAAATAAATGTAAACCAGAATAGGAAAGCTGACCTGATCCAACTGAGGTCTTTTTGAGGTGAAAAATAGAACAATTACCGGATGCAAGTAGATAAATTTTTCCCTATGGAGCAAAAATTCTGTGGAACATGCTGATTTTGCAAACCTAAAACCTTCCCCTGGAATGTGTCAGTTCAGTTCA
>NW_008239324.1:1030768-1063364 GCF_000691975.1 Corvus brachyrhynchos | reverse complement strand
TTCAGCAGGGAAGAAAAAAAGATAAGTTGAATAGTTTACATTTTTTATAATAATTATGTACTGCTCTTTGAAGAATTAACAATAAAAGAAATGTCACTGCTAGGGCAAAATTTCTTATGCAAATAGTGTATCAAGATCAACTCAAAATGATTTGGTTGTGTAAAAAGTTATTTTGCTTTGTTGTAAGCATCACAACGTTTTGTGGGTTGTTTTTTCCTCTAAACAACGAGTATGTTCTGAAGTTGTGGCTGTGTTTAAAAACTTTCATCATTGGAAATAGAGTCAGAATAGTCAATATGGAATATACAGTCAATATAGAATATATGTCCTGCTGCCCTGTTATCCTGTGGGTGCATGGGGCAGAGAGAGCAGGGTTGGTGAATAAACTGAAAAGACTTCCAGTTCCTGTTTTCTGGCACTTCAGGCTGCTGGACAGTACATGAGACCTTGAACACTTTTCGTTCTGTTGATTTTCCTGCCCCTGAAGTGACGTGAAAGCCTGAAGGTTTCCTGTCTGACACAGATTGCTCATCTGAGGGAGGGGGCTGAGGTTTCTGCTCAATGTAAGGCACAGCTGAAGAGAGAGGGGCAGCAGAACCAGGCTCAGGAGAGCCCAGCATCCCTGGTTTCCACAGGCACACACCAGCACAAGCCGGGCGCTCAGATCACTCAAGGGCCAGAAACTGGCACCTGCTGAGGGAAGGTGTCAAAATGTTTCTTCCTGGCTTTTAAAGAAATAAATTCTGAAGGCTGGAGAGAGCATGCTCAAGACCAACACGGCCAATAAATGAATGGCTCAAGGACCCAAGTGCCTTACATGAACAAGGACAATTCTCCATGGCACAGAATAAAATGAAAGCCCCTACCAGAATGAGATTTTATATCGCATCCAGGCCCACTCAAGAGAGGAGTACATTTAAACACGTGAGGAGACACCGAGAGAGGGGATTTTCTGTTAAACTGGAGCAGACAAAGCAGGTTCCTCTGTTCCTTCCCCTTGGCATTGCCTTTGAGAAGTGCAGGAAGGCACACAGAGGAGCTGTAGCACGGGCTCCAGCTCTTCCTGAGGACTTTTAGCAACCAAATTAAGACCCTCAGACAGGTCAGAGTAGGTCCAAGGACACTACAGGGTCAGTGGGAATGGTGTGGAACAGAATAATGAAACTCAGAGGTCTCCAGATGAGTCTCAGTTATTGCCATAATCATATATCACATACCTCTGTCACTCTTGTGTGCTGCAGCAAAGAGAAAGGGACTGGAATGATCAAAAAGGAGTTTTCCACATCGAAATTCTCTTGTTCTGCTTCTTTTGAAAAGGACTGTAGGTATTGCATTATTTCCACCTTTGTAGAAATATTTTATCTTAAAAAGAGTCTTATTAAAGAGTCTCCTGCTGGGATTGACTTACAGAGGGGGGTTATCTGAGCACTCCAGAGGGCTCTGAAAATAGAAGAGGGAAAATGCTTCAGTGAGGGAGAAAAAATATGTCTGTTCATAAACGCTAATGTGAAATGTCCCAGTGTGTTGGAGACACAGAGAATTGTGGATATTGAATTAATTTTCTCACTAAAAATATTCTAGTCAGCTCCAAATAGTCTCCTCTCCTCACCTGTGTTTCCAAAAGCCTTCTAAAGATGTTATCTTTGAAACCAAATTTCTTTTCATCTTCTGCTTTATCTTCTCTGCTTTTGGGGGTAGTTTTTCTTTTTTAGTTTCTCTGCCAGGCTGCCTCACATGTAACCATTGCTGTGTCTCCACTGAAAACATGCACTGATTGAGGAAGAATCCCAAGGTAGGAACTAGCTCCTGAACAAGGAGCTCATTTTGAGGAACTGTGTTGAGAACTTGTGTTTTCATTTGTCTTCAACAGTTTGGGGACCCCTAAGTGATCCATAACCATATCAATGTCCAAAGAGATGATCACAGGCACTGAACCCAGGGAAAAGGTAAACGCTAGCTTAGGGGCTCTGCTTGTGTCCTCTGAATTCAGCTGCCTCTCTCCACTGATCCCTGTGTGAGCCAGAGGGAATAAAAGCTAGACAGGAAGGTGATCCAGCCTGTGCTGTCTTTTGTCCTCTGGTGCACTGGGATGTCCAGGTGTACAGGAAGTACAGGAACTCTGTACCTTCTCTCCTTTATCACCAGGGAGCCAGCAAATATAGAAAATGCTGCTTTTCTCCAAAGCCTTTCTCAGGCAAAGATTGATGACTGAAGAAAACAAAAAACCATCATCACTTCTACATTCTTAATTAACATCAAAAACGGCCTCCTTGTGTAGGATACTGTTCAAGGAGCTGCATCAAAGAGGAGATTGCAGCTACAGAGCAACCCCACCAGTGGAGATGGCCCTTTGTCAGTGTTAAACCTGAAATTAATATAAAACTGTCACACAGAAAAGAGGGGTAGAAATGCAACCACCCTGCAGTGATGAAGCTGCTGATGCCAGAGCAGTGGAATACATCCCTTTTAGGGATCATTTCTTCCCTTTTAGGGATCATTTCTTCCTGAGCTCACCAGCGTGGTGATCTTGCTGAGAAACACCATTTCCATTCAATAGATCCCCAGGATGCTGCCCAACCTCCAGCCACCCCTTTTGCAGCAGTCACTGCTTGAAAACCAGGTCTAGGACACCTGGCCTGTGCTCCAGATAAATCTGAGCTTGTTTTTAGCCAGCATAGCGGGGGAGCTCCAGAGCACCACGCATGGATCTTCGATGCTCTGTGCTTTTGATTTATGATGGTGAAACCAAATGCACCTTCTGGTGTGAGGGGAGGTGGAGGAATGATAATGTTCTTTCTGAACCAAATTATCCTTCCTTTTTGTACTGAATTAAGGATACCATCTCACTGGAGGCTGAAAAGCTTTGGCTCCAGTCTGCACAGACACATCATATGTGTCTGCCTGTCCAAATATTTTACCCTGACATTTTACAGCAATATCTGGGCCTGTAAAAATGATGGCAAAAAGCCTATTGATTTCATCTGAACAGGAGCCAGTAGAAGCTGATTTTACCTGGACAGTGTTCTCTAACAGATGTAGCTCAGTAATAATTCATGTTGTTGAATCCAACATAAAAACATGAATGCACAATAAAAAGAAAAAAAAAATCACAGTTCTGAGTCTATTTTCCTCTCTGCTTAATCAGCAGGTTTTTTTTTAGGAAGAGAGAGAAGGAGCAGATGACCTGTAATAAAAGGTTTTTATCATTTTTTCTGCACTTCATTGTTGAAATGAAATCATCTTTCACCCTGGAAGAGTGAGAGGGTAACACAGCACCCTATTACTATTTATGAGACATTTTCTTCGGTGGTGCTTTCACCACACCACATTTGTAACTGTTGAAACATAATCTGGACCGGAAAGCCTGGTGGAGTGAGAAAGTTGTTGTTCTGTAGAAAAGGAGAGTGAGGTACAGTTTCAGTGCTGGGGTAACAGAGCTTATCTCAGATGACACCAGCAGAGGAGATGTTGCTGTAATTTCCTTGCACAAAGTAATTTGCAGAGGCACATTAATTAATCACTCCAGCAACCTGCAGCGTGTCCAGCCCCGGGGAAGCTGTGAGTGTGTGAGGAGACAGGCAGGAGTTCTCCAGTTCTGTCCTGGAAAATACCAGAGGTTCCTGGGAGAGTCTGGGTACTCTCATGTCCCTCAGGAATTTTCAGGGCTCCATGGAGGTTTACCCCAAACCCATCTCATGCTCCAATCAACATCGTACACCAGGCTGCTGAATGGGAGTTCTCTGTCCTTAGTGTCAGAGCTCTGAACATAAACTGTGATGTCTTTTCCTCCTTTCCCTTGCAATAGAGTAGAAGTGCAGATCTGGCTGTGGATTCAAATACTGAATTTCAGGCCTATCTATGATTTCTATTGGTCTGTCATGCTTAGAACATGAAAAGAGCTCTGTTTAATGAGAAAGTGGACTCTGTTTCTATTCCAGCTCCCAAACCCCTGACTCTATCTAGACCACATTTCACTGACAAAGAACCTTTCAAAAGCAAAGAATTTCAAAACTCACAGCTATGAATTGTCCGAGAATCTACATAGTAAGGAAGTCCCCAAATGATCTGTCCTCATTGCAGATTTGTTTGCTAGCTTGAATTTCTTGCTCCAGCAATGGGTCAATTTTCACACACATACAAGATGTTTTCTTTTCCCAAGTATGTGTGAATTTTGTGGAATTTTTTTAGGATACAGAAAAGCATATCTTTATTTTCAAAGTCTGACATGCCAGAAACAGTTGCTTTGAAAACATCCTCACCTCTAATGTGTTTTTCATTAGGAGTATGTACTCCCAAACTGAAATCAGTACCAGTTTTCAGGATGCAATCCAGTGTGTTCTTGCCTTGACATCTGTTGCTAAAAACAATGTAGTAAAATGTGACTTTGGAAGAATTATTTGTGTATATTTGAGAAGAGCTGTAACTGGGTAGTAATTCTGACAACCTGCTCATAAAGGCAGAGCTGTACTCAGTTCAAATCCTGAACCCAGCAAAAAGGAGCAAGATGGTTATTGCTGGCTCACTCTTGCAGATCAGATTTACAAGTTGCAACCAAATAAAAGAAAGAAGTGTCAGACTGGCATGGAAGTGTCACCAGGGAGCAACCTTGGGAACAGTTAAGCTCGGAAGCTGTTTTGTTGTTTGTTGTGATTTACATTTCCAATAAAGCTAAACCCCAGCAGGATTTTGGCCTGTGTGTGGTGTTTGCAAGCTGGTGAAAGCAGAATGGGGACTTGCTCCACTAAGCAGATCTTAAACTCACCAAAATATATCCTTGTGGAATGGAAAGCTGAGAGCTGTGCACTGGTATTAGGGATAGTTGCATTACCAGGGCAGTAATTAATTGGCAGTTACCCTGACTGGATTCTTCTGACCTTAGTTTGATATTTATTCATTCTCATTTTGCACAGGATTTGCCATGCAGAGTAACCAGTGAGCACCTCTTCCCCTGCCCTGGTGTGCTGCCCAAGGGATGGGTAAGTAACTCTCATTCTTTCTGCAAACAGAGATCAACTTGCTGAGAACAGTTTAAAGCCTTGAATGGAAAAGACAGAAAATTTAGCAAAAATTTCACTGCTTTTACTTCAGTTTTTGAGCACTGTGCCCTCCTGCCTTGAGTGCAGAGTCCCAGTCTATGGTGTCCGGAGCAGGAGTGTAACCAGAGCCCCTCACCAGCTCTGCAGACACTGGGGTGGCTGCTCTGCTTTGTGCCTCTGTTAACTGAAGGATTTCTCATTTCTCACTGCTTATCCTGTTCAGAGACTTTCAGTTTCTATTCACCTGCCAAGAGGAACACTCAGTGATGTGCAAGCAGGTTCTGAGCTGTTTGTCTGGGGTGCAGCATGTGCCAGGAGGGCAGAGCTGGGGGCCACCAGTTCCATACCTTGTTTTAATCTTACATTTCTGCAACAGCTCTCTCCCAGCACATCTTGCAGACTCTTTTCTAAATTTCAGTCCAACATGCACTAAAATCAAACTTTCTTGGTTTCTTGCCTGGTTTACATTTAAGGGGATGAGCTTGTGCTGGTTTGATTTAATACCACATCAGTTCTAAAGTACTTCTCCCACTGGGAGACTTCAGCTCTTCTGGCTGTGCTGAAAGTAGCATTTGGCATAAGCCATAAACCCTACTTCAGACAGCTTAATCTATTCAAAATGGGCCTGAAAAGGAAAAAGAGCACTACAGCAAACAAAGGTTTGTGTATCCTTATTTAAGGCTGAGAATCCTATGGCTCTGAGAGATGAGTTTTGCCTTTGGATCCCTCTAACACTTTAAGACACTTCTATTCCAGCTGTTTGCCCAGACTGGAGCAGAGCCGGCTCACGTTTGCCGTGCCACTGAAAATGCATCTGAGCTCTGTGAGAATGCACTTTGAATCATCTCTTGTATTATTGTGCCTGAGACAGGGAAAATGCTCGAAGTTCCTAAGGGAGCTGAGATCAAATCTAATCATCTGTGCACTGCAGACAATTGTAGTTCCCATTTGTTAAATCCAATTGTTGGTGCTTCATTCAAGCATCTGCTGAAGAGAGTTCTTGCTTTTCACTGTAGTGAAAACGTGAATCAGGCAACTGTTTTGTTTCTTCCAGAGGTTAATCACCTTCTCTTATAAAAAGTTTGTGTCTATTTTGTTGCTTCAGTTAATCTGTCTTCAGCCTTTTACCACCGATTCCTGGTCTGTCCTGCTGTTCTCAGCTGCAAGACACCAGTTCAGCTCCAAGTAAAATTCATCTTCTCTCCTCACCCCCAGCCTGAGTCCCAGTTACAGCCTGGTGTCCCACCCCAGTAGGTTTTAATTGGATAAAATTGTAAGTTAAATCTCCTCTACATCCCAGGTCAGTGATTCTCAGAATATTCCACTCCATTCGCTGCAATTAAATCAGCAGCCAGGGCAAAAAGTGCTCAATTTATGACTGACTCCTCCGTGCACCCGTGTAATAATCCTCAGATAAACTGATCATGGGATTGTACTGCTTAAAGCCAGTGTTTATCTTTCCAAGCACTTAAGGCATTAAGTGTCAGCATGAGAAGAAAATGAAATGTTGGCAGAGAGTTTTTGGAAACAAACATCAACTGGAATATTAAGAGGCTCGATGCAAGGAGCAGATTTATGGTTTCATCTGACAGGTTTGAGCTCTTAAACAAGGAAGATAAAGATAATAAATGTGGTAGCATTTCTGATTTACAGCTCTGATGTGAGATAAGCTGACTGCTCTGGGCAAATCACAACTGAGATTCCCCATCAAACCACTTCATAGCTGTATCCATATTAACCCAGTGAGAATCCAGAAGTTGGATTCTCCAGAAAGTTTTTGTTTTAGAAGGAAGGTACAGCCAGATGCAAGATGCTTCCTGAAAAGCAGCTTAAAAGAGAAGGAAAGTGCTGATTTCTGACTTTAAAACTAATTTTGTGATTCAGCCCAAAAAGTTTTTCGTCAACCCTGTTATTCCAACTAAAAGTGTTAGGGGAAAAAAAGGCAAATAATTCTCAAACAGAAGGTGGTATCTGGTGACAGCCAGCACATGGATATGGAAAACAGCTGCTTGTCTGGGTAGTACAGGGAATATTGACACATAGATATGAGCACTGAAACCCTGCTGCTGAAAAATAAACAGGACTCACTTTGCATCTAGAAGAGAGAACAGTGCTTCTCTCTACTCTTGCGAGGTGTTTCTAATGGCCCACAGAATAATTTGTGACTTTGTGACAGGAATCTGACCAAGAGTTATGGTTCTTTTTCTGAAAAAAATACTGGTAATTTTTGCATAAAACTTTAGGGCCTTTTGCAGGCTTTTTGCTCCCAAGAGTTTGATTTTGGTTTGGAACTCAGCAAAATTGAAACATTGCCTTTTTAAGTTAAACCCACTTCTGGTGCTCTTTGTTATGGGAACACACCCTTCTCTGCTACATTCAGGAGGAGAGCTGAAAATTCACACGTTGCCACAGCACACTTTAAATCTTGTTTGAGCCCTGTATTCTGTAGCCAGATTTCATCTAAGTTCCCTTAAATGGAACTTTTCCTGGCGCATAGTAACCCAGAAATCCCGGTGAGAAGGCAGCGTTCACACCTTTGCTTAGGGCTGATCTCACCACTGCTCCTTTGCTCTCACAGTCTCGCTCTGCTGAGGACTCCCCTGAGACCTGTTTTTGGCAAAACGCTTTTTTTTGGATTCCTGATTTTGGCAAAACGCTTCTTCCCACGAAAACCGACGTCGGGATGAACTTCAGTGGGACAAGATTCAACTCTTATTGTTTTTAAATCATGTCACTAATATACTTACTGGAGCTTTGCCCTGGTGTAATAAAACCTAGTTTAAATTGCTGAAGGGTTCAGCTGCTGCCTCCAACAGCTGCACGGCTGTAATTTGCCAATAGGATGTATTACATCCTGATTACAGTTTCTTTTGAGTGATAGGCCAAAATTACAAGACAGAAATGTGGCTAACCATGATAAAGGAGATAAGTCTATTCATCTCCTGCCCACATTTAATATTTGCACAGCAGATGCTGTTTGTTCCCTTCAGCTGCATTTCCAAGGAAATTTGCTCTCATTCTGAAGAAGTCTTAAGGTTAATGAAAAACTTTATTGGATGTTTTGATGGTGGAGAGAGGGAGAAAGGTGAAATATCTTGGAAGGTTTCTCTTTGTTTCCCAGCCCAGATAAGCTTACACAAATCAACCAGCCGCTGTAAGACAAGCGAAGTGAGCTACTCCAGGCCAGAAACAGAAGTCTGGGAAAGCTGGAGAGCAAGGATGAAGGCCTGAGTGGGCTGCAAATGTCATTTATTGCCCTCATTCCCAAGCCATACACAGGCTGCAATTAAACCTACTCTGGTGCTTTGGCTCAGTGGGCCATAAAGCCAAGCCTGAGATCACAGAATCCCAGGTTTGGGTTGGAAGGGACCTCAAAGATCATCTCATTTCACCCCTGCCATGGGCAGGGACACCTTCCACTATGCCAGGCTGCTCCAAGCCATGTCCAACCTGGACTTGGACACTTCCAGGGATCCAGGGGCAGCCACAGCTTCTCTGGGCAGCTGAGGGCTGCAATAACACCTTGCACCCTTATAGACCAGAGAGGGCCCAAAAGTGTGGGATTTGGGGGCAGAGATCTCACTTCATAGCTCAGCAAGAGATATACTCCCCTTCCACAAGGCTTTGGTTCCAGTCTGGGGAAATCTATGGGAGATCCCCCAGACCCTTTTTCCGGCTCCCCCTGCTCTGTAGAAGATGCAGTGCCAGGATCTGGGCAAGGAAACGAGACTGGAGCTGAGCTTACAGCCCCTGCCCTGACTGGAGCTGAGCTTACAGCCCCTACCCTGACTGGAGCTGAGCTTACAGCCCCTACCCTGACTGGAGCTGAGCTTACAGCCCCTACCCTGACTGGAGCTGAGCTTACAGCCCCTACCCTGACTGGAGCTGAGCTTACAGCCCCTACCCTGACTGGAGCTGAGCTTACAGCCCCTACCCTGACTGGAGCTGAGCTTACAGCCCCTACCCTGACTGGAGCTGAGCTTACAGCCCCTACCCTGACTGGAGCTGAGCTTACAGCCCCTACCCTGACTGGAGCTGAGCTTACAGCCCCTACCCTGACTGGAGCTGAGCTTACAGCCCCTACCCTGACTGGAGCTGAGCTTCCAGCCCCTGCCCTGACTTGGGGCTGAGCTTACAGCCCCTACACAGACCGGAGCTGAGCTTACAGCTCCTGTGCTGACAGCCTTGAAACAGCATCTTTGAAACAGCATCCCTGTTTGTGCCGTGTGGTGGAGCACCGAACTGAGCCGGTCCCATCCCGTAACTCACCAAGTATCCTGCGTGTCCTTTCACCCCTCTCCTCGGTGCTTTGTTGCTAAATCACTGCACCACCTCGAGCTGGAGAGATCAGATCCCCCCAGGCTCGCCACAGCAGAGCCTCCTTAAAGCCGGCGGCTAATCTGGCATTACACACCCTTGGGGACAGCCGGCTATAAAACCCCGGCGGTTTCCAGGGGCCAGCGTTGCCTGGCTCAGCTATTTTCTCATCTCCAAAGGCTCCCTTCCTCCTCCGAGTGAGAATTTGCTGCTCACGTGTTGCAGGCAGCTCTGACTCACAGCAGCCTGGTTTTCTCCACTCTCCAAGCGCGACTTTGCCCCTGGGTACCAAAGCTTTCCCCCCCGGCGGGCTGCCCTGGTACCCCGAACACATCCCGGGGGGGATCACCCATTCACGCCCTACCTTTCCACCATCTGCCTGCCCTGCACAAAACCCCCCAGTCAGGGCTGGCTGAAATGAGCTCGTCTGCTGCGTGACTCTGTATTCAGCACGATTTTTGGAGGCTATTTCTCTCGGCTCTTTTGCTTCCTCCCTGCTAAAATTGGATTCTGCATCGGATCTGCCGCACTCCTAATGGGGAGGGATAGCAAATCCTTCGGCGATGCCAAATATAAAGCAGCCACTGAGCCGTTTCCATCTGTTCCTTGCCAGACACAGCCCCCAGCGCGCTGCTGGCGCTGCTGACACTGTCCCAGCTCTGGGGGAGGCATGGCAGGGTGTCCCAGCCCCGGTCCCCACACAGGACACGGCCCCACTGAGCCACAACACGGGGGACACCGCAGAGCACAGCCCTCGAGCCTCTGGGCAGCAGCAGCTCCTTAGAGCCTGAGGAAAGGGCTGATAAGGCAAAGCCAGGCTTTGAATGCTAAATGGACACAAAACAGGGCACCTGACTCGATAAAAACCACGTTAAAAATGGGAAAAAAGGGAATGCCTGTCTCAGATGGTCATTAGCATCAATCCCGGGATGCAGCGTTCTCAGCGTTGCTGTGATAAGGGGAGGAGTGCACACACCCAGAGCCTGAATTCCCAGGGCTGTGGGGCCCTGGAACCCACGGGCTGCTATTCCTGCTCCAGTTCCATGGTGAAAGCCCCTCCTAAACGAGGATACTGTGCTCCAGGAGGAACCTCAGTGCAGTCCGGTTTATGTCAATAAGTAAAAATACAATATTCAGGAAGAATTTCTTCACCGAAAGGATTGTCAGGCATTGGAAGGGGCTGCCCAGGGAAGCGGTGGAGTCACCATCCCTGGAATTGTTCAATGAACAACTGGAGATGGCACTCAGTGCTCTGGTTTAGATAACATGCTAGTGTTGGGCCGAAGGTTTGATTTGGTGATCTTGGAGGTCTTTTCCAGCCTTAATGATTCCATGATTCCAATCTTCCTGAAACACTCTGGGAGCTCCCGATGAGCAGTGTAACAGCAAAAATAGGCAGTATTAATTCCTTCTTTGTCTCCACCACTGGGTGAAAATACAGCCCACAGCAGAGTCCCTGATGCATCTGATCAGAGCAGCCACTCGCAGCCACTCAGCTGCCCTGGGGTCTCAGAACAGAGACAAATTCCAATTTTTGTTGTGCTCTGGTGATATACCAAGCATGAGATCCCAAACCCACCACAAATAATTGGTCTTAGGCTTTTGCTCTTCGTGTCCCAGTCTTTCTGCTGCTCCATTTTTGCCAATTGTGTCTTGCATTATTAATTGTAAGCACAGAAGGAGAATGCCTGCAAACACTGTGGGGTAAATACTCTTCCAGCCAAGCAGGAGCAGACCCCAGAGATGAGTTTGAGGCTGAAGAACAAATTGTGAATTACATCAGGCTTGTGCAACCCCTGGACCAGCTGAGCTGCTCCTACCCCCCAATGTAAGGGTTTGAATAACATCAATAATGTCACTCTCCTGAGGGAAATGGAAACCATTCCTAATACTGAAGTATTACCAACATTCTAGAAATGAAGCCATTTAATGGCTAGTTCAGATTACTCCTCAGAAATGAGGAGTACACAGGAATGGAACACTTAATTCTGGAAACACATTTTGCCCCAAACACTCCCAGGCATCCCCTGGGATGTGCAGTCATCAGCTTGGGCTGGGTGTGTCTCCAGGACATTCTTTGTGACCAAGATAATCTTCTGTTTGAGGGTTTGACAAGCAGGGACTTGATTAACCTGGCTGTTGCAGTGTTGTCAGAGGGACAGGACTGTACAAACAAGAACTCCCCGGTGGGTTTTCAGCACTGACCCGGTGAGGCCAGAGGCAGAGCAGCAGCAGTGCTCCTGTGCATCTCATCCCAGCTTTTCCCCACAATGTTCTTCGTAACATCAGCAGGGCCGTATCCCCAGGTAGCCTGCCCAAGATGATGAAGGTGACGCTGGGAAAAACCCAACCCCACTGATTCTGTTATTATTCTCATTCATTAGGCTGCTTTTCTTTCCATAAGGATTTATCCTGATATCACAAATCAGTAATTCCTTCTCATTTTTCTCATGTGTTGCCCATGCAATGCTGTACTAGTGCCTGCAAACTGGATGTTCCTGTGTGCCAGTACACCACAGAGGTGATTCAAAGAGGCAATATGGGATTCTTCATGTTCTAAGAACTGGATTAAGGAGAGCAAAGCAACCAGAGCCAGGGTGATGCCTCCCCTCCCTCCATCCCTGGACCCAGCTTGCCAAAGGCAGCACAAGTGCTCCATTTGTTTGCTGAGATGCCTTTGAAGGCTGAGAAAGCTGATTTGCCACTGCTGAGCTCTTTCTTGAGCCCCCACCACAGCTGGTGCCAATGAATTTCTTGTGATGGTGCTGTCAGGCTTCGAGACCAGACTGAGATTTGTGCCACAGGCTGTCAAATAAAAGTTTATTGTGGTCACTGAGCCAGTCAGGCAAAGCCTCAGAGCATCATAAGCTCTCTGCAAAGCTCCTTCCCATTAGTTATGCCTGTCCCTGCTGTCAGTCCTGTAAAAAACAACCATTTCTCTTCTTTCAGGGCAAGGTTTAGGACGTTTGGTCAGGAATTGTAATGCCCCATGTAACCCTGTGCAGGAAGCTGCAAAACTTGTCTGAAAGCATTGTTCTTGTCCCCAAATCTGTTCCTGACCTCTCTACATTTATTTTCTGTGGCTGCGAAATTCTCTTTGACCCAATTACAATTCCCAATTGGCATTTTGGCGCAGGAAGTGGAGATGTAGAGCTGCTGAACAAAAAGTGTGTCAGGTGCACTGTGGTCACCTCTGCCTCTCAGAGCAGAGACGAGCAGACAAGGGCTGCAGGCACTGGGATCATTTTACATCTAAGCCAGTGTTTAATTCTCCTAATAGCCCCAAGATTGCAGGAGCTCAAAGCTTTACACCAAGGATTAAGAAACCTCCTAAATATGGGCTTGTTGCAGGGAAGGTAAAAGAACAACAGAGTCGCCGAGAACTGTTCTTGAAAAACATTTATTTCTGTAATGGATTTATAGCGCTGACTCCCAAGCCCCACAGTTCCTCCCAACACGTAATTCTGGGGACAGTCACCTTTGATGGAAAAACAACAGCCATACAAAGAAGCCCCCACAAGCAAACAGTTTGGTACCAAACTGTGCCCAGGTTCTCTCTGGGCCTCTGCTGTTAATATTTAACCCCAGCTGGGACAGAGCTGCCCTGCTCCATGCCTTGTTCCCAGCTGGAGGATGTTCACTGCCAAATGCCCCAAAGAACTGAAGATGTTGTGGTTAACTGCAAAATAACCAGGGGGGGAAAGGGCAGGGAAGGATTCAGCGGCTGCTATTTTTTCAGACTCATTGAAAAAGGAAATCTATGCTTTTCAGTTTCACCTCCTGAGCCCCAGCATTAGCAAAGTCAAATACAAACCCAGAGACCAACGTACACAAAATAGTGACCAAGTGTCCAGACATTTCTAAGCCCCTCAGTTTACTGTGCTGTGATACCTCCAAAAAGCAACAAAACCCACTTCAGGATCATGGTGGATCTTATTTTTAAGAGGGAGGGACAGAGATGCAGCACAGAGCATAGCAACTGTCAAGTAATGTTTAAGGCAAATTTATTCCCATTTATTAGGAGTCAAATAATTTTTTTTTGTTTGTTGGCTTTGTTGTTTAAGCTGTTAGATAACATCTCAGCTGCACATTTATGCTTAGATGGTTTAATCAACGTTTGAGGGAAGTCATCTCAAGCTGATCTGAGCCTAGAACAGCAAATAATGTTATTCCCAAGAATAACAGAAAGAATTTTTCAAAAATTAAAATAATCCATGTTCAGAACTCCCCCAAAACTTTCTTCCCTCAGAGACCAGGTTGAGCCCAAGTAAAACACACAGACATGAAGAAGGACACAGTGGCAAGCCTCTACACACTGGTGAACAGGACCAAAGCAGAGCCAAACCTAAATTCCACAGGTGCAAGAACACGGACAGAGTTATGAATAAAAAAAAAGGGGGAAAAAAAGAAAAACAGAGCCCCAGAGAGGAATGTTTCATGAGAGAGAATGGAAAATAAAAGTCCTCTGTATGCAAAAAAGGGAGTTCTTAGGTGCAGCCACAGAAAGCTGGGGAGTTCAGTTGCCTCATCTCTCAGGTGTGTTAGTTTGTTGTGCCTTTGCCCTCCCTTGGAGATCCAGGTGATGGTGCCAGGAGGTTCCTGCCTTTACTCAGTCTGTGCATCATAATTAGCCCCCCCTGCTTTCTTCAGCTCGTTCTTGATGTAATCCTCATCCAGCTCTTTGTGGTCACTGATCACAAATTCTTTGGCAAAGTTCTGCAAGAGATAAAGAAAAAGCCTGTTAAAAAAGGGGGAAAGTAGCTGAATGAAGATGGGTTATCCAGCTTCCCTGGCTGTGTGAGCTCCATACCCTGATCTGTGGCAGGGATGATAAATAGAAAGCTGTGGATAAGACAGGACTGGTGAAGGCAAAACCCAACACTTAACCTGGAAATATTTAATGTATCTACTTCCACAGTCACTGGCTGCAAGACCCAATCCTGCCCTGTGCAGCAGCTCTTCCTGGAGATGCACAGGCCAGGTTTCCCAAGTAGTATGTGAACTAAAACACACAAAATTACTGACCTCCTGACCGCCACTGACCCTCAGCATAATCTTGGGCAAGTCACTAATCCTCTCTGTGCCCTCCTTAGGACCCCTTCTCCTAAAAAAAGAACAGCACCACCCCAGAACACACTGCTATCACACCCTGCCAGCCGAGGGGAGAGTGCTTCAGTTGAAGACTGAGCAGCACATGGATGGTACCAGGAGCAAACACATCCCTTCGGTGGATTTGCTGCCTGCTCCCCTCATCTCCAACACACCCCGTGGCCAAAGCCAAGGCACTGCCCCAGGCAGGCGGCTGCTGCTGTTCACAGGCTCCACTCTGCCCTGTGGTTTGTGATCCTCAGTGCCCTCTGAGGACACGCTGCATGAACACATTCATGCGCTGCAGGGCAGCTTTCTCCCTGCTTGAGAGCTCTCTGCAGCTCCTGGGAGCTGGGCAAGCCCCGGGCAGTGTGCTGGGATGGAAGGCTGCGAGCACAGAAAACCTTTCTGGGAGCAGAATGGGATTCCAGGGTGCCTTCAGGGCTCTTGTCAGAGCAGTGGCACCTCGGGGATTTGTTCCCTTGTCCCTCCTGCCTCCCAGCAGGGCTGGCATGGCATCCATGTGTGTGCACAGCCATTTCACCAAACAGGCTGTCTGCTGCTTGCTTTAGCATTTTCCTCCCCTTCCTAACCACAACTGAGAACGCTGCCTGAGTCTCCCTTCCCCCACCCCACAGAGCTTTAGCCAGCATGACAAACACAAGCATCCATTGCACTCCGCCAAAAAAAAAAAATCAAAATCCCAACATCCCTGCTGTAATGTCTCGGGAAATCTGCAATGCCCGAATCCCTGGGCAGCGAGATCCCCAAAAGGTGATGGGAGCTGCCTAGGAGGAGGAGGCAACGCTTTGGGAGAGCAGCAGGCATCTTGTCCGGCTCTCCCTGGCACTGGAGCAGCCCTGGCACAGCCGGGAAGGGGGGGCTCTAATTGGTTTCAGACTCTTAAGCCATGGGAGAGCTCTTTATTTGGCAGCGTCTCAAGGGTCTCAGCTCGGGATCGGAGCCGGGTAACGGAGGGGGTGGAGGAGGATGCAGCTTGAAAGAGCCTCAGCACCTCTTTCATGCGGTGGGAGAAATGGAAGGGAGAGGAAAGCAGCTCCCTCCCCCCGCCGGTCCCCCGGGCCGCGGCTGATCCCGTTTCACACCGCAGGAAATCCTCGCTGCCGGGGGAGGAAGCTCCGAGCAGCTCCAGAAGCCTTGTCTGCTCTGCTCTGCCTGATGGGCAGCCACACAAAGTGCTCAGAAATACCAACCCTGCACGGCACCGTTTGCTCCACTGCCCGCAATGGTCGGGTTTTCTGGCCGTGCAGACAGCACAGGCACTCATCCACGGCTTGGCAGGGGCCAGGGAAAATGGGAAAGACGTTGCTTTTTAGGGAAAAACAAACCTTTTTTTTTTTTTTTTTTTGAGATGGGAATGAAGAGGAAAACTGCCCAAACCATCAGGTTCAGTTGTGCTCACAAGTGTCCCTCTTCCAGGTCTCCAGGGTGAGATCTGGGCAGAGCTCTGCTCTTGCTGAGAGCAACCCAAGGATTTTCAGCTATTTGATGCTTGCTGAGGTGTGCTGCCTATGTGCGGTTTGAGCTGAGCCTTTTCAATTCCTTTTCTATGCTACCAGGTTTAACGAATTTTCCTCACCTCGGGAAGCAGATTATCCAGGACTCCGTGATTTCAGGGGGAGTCTTTGCCCTGCTTTAGTGAGAACTGAGGCAGGCCCATAAAATCATTTCTGAGAGGGATTCCATGAAAAGTGGGTGTATTTTATAAATGTGGGGAGGGTTCCTTTCAATGCCCACTCTGCAGAATCCAGCTGATTCTGAAATTAGAACTGCAAGTGCACTCATGCCCGAACAGAGGAGAATTAATCATATGTGCCACAAAATAAATATAATTACTCAGATGCCTTCTCAATTAGGCACTTACCCAGATGTCTCCTGGGTGATGATCTGTGGCCACCAGCCACGAATTCACATCAACACCACCAAGACACCTTGCAAGGATTGAACAGTATCCCCCCTAGCAGTGGACAGACAGGTTCTTCTCCCAGCCACTCTTAAATATCCTCTTAGCTGACTGGGCCACCTCTTGTGCCAGATTTGTACCCTCAGAGTGCAATCTGGGTCACTGCTATTAATAGCTCTGCTTTATTCCATTCTCTCAGGGTCCTCCTTGGTTCTTCACACCAGCTCTTACCCACCATGGTGTCTCCTCAAGCCTGGCCCCAAGGGGAGAAGATGCCTCTGGTGAGTTTGGTGCCTGGAACTTCTGATTTTAACGCCCTGCTTGACCTTCTCCAGCCACAGCCTCCCTCATCACTCTGAATTTACTGTCTGAGCTCTCTGGGGCCGAGCTTTTGTTCAGGGTGCAACTCCTAAGACACAGTACATAACTCTGATGCTCGGGCCCTTGATTTGCTGACATGTGTCTTCATTTTACATCCTCCACTTCCTTTTCCCTTCTCCTCCCCCCAACCCCGGGCCTTCTACAACCACAGTAAGCCCTGCCAGTGAATTCTAGCCTTTGTCTTCACCCCAGTCACCAGCAGCCTACAGATAACAGAAACAATGATGCCATTTGTCTCTATCACTCTCACAACACAACAGTGACCACAATCTCTTTGCTTTGCCTCTCGAATCATTGAACAGGACACAGAAATACTGAGGTTCACCCACGGTTCCCCAGTGCACCTCTCTGGCACGAGCTCCTCTTTGTGCCTGAGCAGAAAAGAGTCACAATTTTGCAACCCCATCCCCTGTGTCAACCTCCACACCAGTACAGACTGAAAGGGCTCCAACTACGCAGGAGCAAAAAAGGAACCTGCATTCCTCCCTGGGAAGCACAAAATTTGTGCAGAAAGCTCAATCCCTCTCTTCCAGCCAGCTTAAAGGGGGGGGGGGGGAAAGGGTGGAGTAGATTTTCTTCCTCTCCCAAGCCCTGAATGTTTAGCATATGGGCCATAAAATTTCCCCAAACTGTCCAAGGGAAAGTGTGTGTGGTGCAGATATTGTACCAAACAAGGTCTGCAGAGGCCCGTACAAATCCCAGCTTGGGAAGCCTGAAGCCAGGAGTAAAATCCTTGTATAGTCTACAGACACTGGGGTTCTTAGCAGCTACAGATGGTGCCAGGTAGTTGAGCAGCTTCTTGCCATTTTTTGTTTATTTTATTTTTAGTGGGGCTTGCAGCAGCTTCTGCTGATGTTCCAAATCCTCATTTCCACTGTGCTTAATGTTGTCACTCCCATCCACTGGTCATCTCACCCTCAGTGCAGATGCACTACAGAGGAGGTGACATCTCCCAGGTTTCTTTTCCAGCATGGTCTGAGTCTCAGGCCTACAGCAAACCTGCTCCTGCACTCAGCTGTCAGACTCCAAGCTCAGCAAAATCCCTCTCTTCAAATCTACTCCCTGCCAATTTTACATGGACCAGTTCCAGCCGCTGGGAGAAGCCAGTCCAAACCTCTGGCAAACACTTGTCTCAGCAATGGGAACTGCATTTCAGCTGCTCTGCAAATTCTCCCTATCTCTGCTTCATCCCACTGGAAGAGTCACAAGCCTGTGTGTCAGACACAGGGCGATGAGAAGCTGCTGATCCTGACCCCCTTCTCTAGACTAGGAGTTCCTGTAAATCCACATCCACTTGGTATGGTCATTACAGTAAACCAGAGCAGGAAAAACAGTCAAAAAGGAGAATTTAGTTTGCTTTCCCAGCAGGATCTCACTCACCCTCATGAGTAAGACTCTCAAAGCCACCATGACGTAGCCATTCCCTGTGAGTTTGGTTTCCTGACTGCCTCTAACAAAGCTATTAAACCTTCTGATTTAATTCAGATATTTAATCTTCTGGTCAGGACTCTGTACTGATATGAAAAAACCAAAGCACCTACGG
Source organism: Corvus brachyrhynchos (assembly GCF_000691975.1). Taxonomy (NCBI): domain Eukaryota; kingdom Metazoa; phylum Chordata; class Aves; order Passeriformes; family Corvidae; genus Corvus; species Corvus brachyrhynchos. The sequence continues at coordinate 1,045,075 of NW_008239324.1, read as the reverse complement.
GGAGTTCTGTGTGTGGTGCCTGGCCCGAGATCAGGGACAGGGACCCCATCAGTGGGTGCATGAGACACCAGCAGTGCAGTGAGGAATTCAGAGGAAAAGGGAAAGGTGAGCAAAAAAAGATCTGGCCATGAGCTGCAAAGCAGGAACTCAGTAGAGCTGTTGACATCATGAAAGCCAGAAGAATTCCTCACCAAAAATAATGATGAATAAAATGCCATGAATATTTGCTCACAGAAACAGAGCTGTTTTACCCTGAATATGAATTAGGGAAATAACAGAGCATATGACTTTGTGGGGGAAGGAGTGCTGATGAAAACAGAGGAGAGTCAAAATCCATGGAAAATCAGACAAACTGGCAAAGGTTGGGCAGTCCCTTTGCTGAGAGAGTCCTGCAGGACATGAATTCTGTCCTGTCAGGAAAAAGACCCCAATGCTGCCTAAGGAAGAGTTAAAATCTCCTGGTAGGAAATGCAGTCATGGAGGGCAACAAGTTCACAGAGAGGAAGCAACACTCAGAGGGAAACCAAGTCCTGTCTCCAGTTCTTTGGTGTTTACACTAAAACCATCCCATTCCAGCACCGGGTGCCACTCCCAGTGCCCCAGCCCCTGTGCCTGGGCTCATCCTTGCTGTGGGGTCTGGGGACCAGAGTGCAGCTGTGCAGGGGCCACCAGTGCCCAGGGGTGGCTCTCTGTACACATCTGCCAGGTCACCCTGTGCACAGGTGACACATGGCTGCTGCTGCTGCTCCTGCTGCAGCCTTGCAGAAGTCACTGTTCCATGAACTTCCCAGTTGTTTAGATTGTTCTAGGGACATGTTTAGACTCTACCCCAGAAACGATCTCCCAAACATCTTAAGCAACTGCCTGCAATGGGAAATTGTGTGCCACTTCTTCCCCCATTAGGTCTGTCCTCGGCATGGAGAGAAGCCCAGTGGATAAAAGATGGAACAGTGCATCCCCTGCTCCCTGTCTCCATTTGCACAGCAGCCTCACACAGGACTACTTAGGCAGACCCTTAAGACAAACACTTGTTCCCCATCCTGGCCTCGCTTCTAATCTGCTCCCAGCTGAACTACTTGGACCAGGCTGCAGGCTTGATCCAAGATTTCCAGCTGAGTTAAGGAGGAAAGGATGGAAAAATAAATGTCTGGGGGGGAAAAAAAAAAGCTCCTGATAGCTCCTTAAATGCATTTTTCTACAATCCAAAAGAAATACAATAAACTCAAAACCCATTTTCCAACAACATTAAAGAGGTAATAAGGGTAAGTCCAAATAGGGCCAGAGGACCTGGCTCTCATCTAGTACAGATCAGAAGAACTACAGCTATTTTCAGCAGATGAGATCCATCCCTGTCATTTTACAGTTATTACAGCTAAAAATCAATTGTCCTTTCTTCCTGAGAGATTTTCTGGCAACCTCCTGCACTTACTATGAGCACTGCTTCCCCAGCCACCTCCCTATGGATTTCACAGCACCTGCTCCCCCTTCCAAGGCAGGAATACAAAAGCCAGGGCAACCCAGTTCCTCTCTCTGCTTTGTAATAGTTCATCCCTTTGTTCACAGCCCATAATCTACTCTTCACCAGTTAATATCCCTTGTGTTTTCCTTATGGCAGGTGCTTCTAGGAGCCCATAATGATCCCTGTGTGGGAACACTCTTTATCCCAGGGCTGCCCCATGGTGGGTTGTGCTGGCAGGCGGTGCCTGAGCTGACTTTCACTCTGTCTCACAGGAACAGCAACATTTATTGGTGTTTGTTCAGCTCTGAGCAGAGCTCAGCCCCAGCTCATCAGCACAGCACAGCCCAGGATACAAAACAGGAATCCCCTCACGCTTTGGTCTTTAATAAAGACCCACGGTTGCTTTGGCAAATAGTACAAGATAGTGAGGGCCCTTCAGGTTTTGCTGACGGCTTCCCAGAATGAAGAGCTGCTCTTCTGGAGTCCCAACCTATCCCTTGTGAAGGTCATAAAATCAAAGCTGTACAAAAAGCCTCCTTGTGCCACCCTTTCCCAGGGTGAGGGCACCTGTGGGCCCTGCACAGAGCCAACTGCACCTACATCCCCTTCAGGGTTTGCAGACCAAAAAACTGCCACCTTAGGGTACTCCTTATTCCAAATGATGAACCAACACTGACTCAGATTTGTAGTTTATCATTACAAAAAAAAAAAAAGTGTATTTTTTATGTATAACTCACATCTCAAAAAAGTGTAAAAAACTGAAGACTGAGAATGTATCTGAGGGCCAAGAGAACTACTACGAGTGAAATAGCTCTGGGATAAATTCCCTCTATTAAATTTCAGTTGGACTTTCTTGTCCTTGTTTATTTTGACAGATTATCTGCAAGGTCACAGGCATAAAAAGAAGAAAATAGTTCTGCTTTTATCTCACTCCACTCAGAGGGATTCAGTTGCATATCAAGAGTTATTCAAAGTACTTGTCAAGATAATTTCTTCTGGAGAGCAGATGACCATTGCCATGACACTCAGAAATGCTGTGCAGGGGCTTGTAGACAAGGCTGCTCAGTAAAAGTGTATCGAGCACCAGTTGTATTGTTTTTGTATCTTAGCACAAGCTAATTGGAATATGAAAGCTTTTAAGTAACAGCCAAGAATGGCTAATGCTTCACCAGATTATTAACTTGTACAGACTACTAATCAAAGATGAAACAAGTGAAATTGCAAATTATATGGAACAGACCCGAGGGACAGATCTGAGCACAGTGCTCAGGAATGCTATTCAACTCAACAGGAATACATTGTCTAAACAGAGTTTTAAGAAAATCTTGGGCTTAGTGACTCATATAAGAGTCATTCATTAGTACTCTGTAATTTCATCTTCGGCTACAATTACACAGTTTCAGCTGCTTCCCATGAGCAGAACCTTGCTTTCCTATCTCTCAGGTGTCATTCTGGAACTTTCTTTGGAGAACAGACCCCCTGTGAGTCGTTGTCATTCTGAAACATTTAGCACCAGATCTTATCGTATGGAAGGGCAGGGATGCATTATCTTCTTCATTCTTCTTATCTAAATGTAATATTTTGTATCATATAAACTTCCAAAGAGTTGAGAGGGGCTTTATTCTTACCCTTCATAGTGTCCTGTTGGGAGATTTCTTTACACAGGCAAGAGCTCAGTTACTGAGAGAGATTAATTTAATCATCAGCCCCTTCTCCAAGAGCATAAACAAGACCATTTCTCAGGCTCTGGCAAGCCGGTTCTATGTTTAGTTGGAAGAGCTAATCTTGCTTTAAATACTTCTCCAGAAAAAGCATTCCTAACATCAGCATCCTCTCCATCACAGCCAGGTTTCAGCTGTGCTTCTGTGCAGCCCCCCACGAGTCACTTCTCTCCTGGCTGTTGTTCGTTCTCACTTGCACTGAGCACATTTCTCTTTCCCCTGCTACGCCCAGGGCCGAACAAAGCCAGTTCACATCTAGTTAGCTATTAAGAGCTGTTAGTTAATTGGTACAATAGGGACTTCAGACTCTGGGTGATTAGCTCCAGGAATTCACCGTGCAGAGACAAAAGGCCTCCAGAGAAGTTTAAACAAGGGTGTGGGTTTTCCTGTTTAATTTTACCTGCTTAACTTAATACTGCTCTGGATCATTCAACATTGTATTATTTCCATATCGAGGAAGGGGATGGGAGACATCTTAGTGGTGACAGGGAGGGGAGTGCATGAATTCCCTCCTCGTGAAATAGCTAAGGCAGCCTTAAGCTCAAAAGGTGCTTCTTTACGCCTGAGTGCTCAAAGGGCAGATGTTAAGCCTTCCTAGGAGGAAGACAGGCAATAGGAAACTGTCTTCTTTTTAAAGGATTAACTCCTAAGTTGGAGGATGATCCAATCCTTCCCCCTCTCTCCCTCCTGCTGGTGTCTGTACAGAAAACAGTGATGCGAGCTGGTGGTTAAGAGAAGAAGGAAGAGGTTACCTGTACTACTTCCTTGACCAGAGTCTTGTCAGTCCCAGTTTTGGCTCTCTGCAGGCCGCTGACATCCTCTCCAATCCAGGTGATGAGGGCAAACTTGACTCTCTTACTCATGGCATCGCCGGTGGTGAATCGGACAAAGCCGAACAATCGCACATCATCTGCAGAGGCAAAAAGGGATACAGTGATTCAAACCAGGAACATCCCTGCCTTCCCGTTTTCCTGGGTGAGCCTATTGCTCTCACACACCAAGGCCAGGTGCTGATCCTGTGTTTCAATGCCAGCATTTGGGAATCAGGGGGCAGTACAGGGGCTCTGCTCATGTGCCCTGTGCTTACAAGGTGTGCTTTGCCTGGGTTAGCTCTGCCTCTTCTGGGTTCTCTGAGTTACTGGGAGGAAGCTGGCTGTGCTGGACACCCCACAGCACAGTGGAAATGGCTAAAACACAGCCAGCAGGCAGGTCAAGAGCACAGAGCGAACCCCAGTTACACATTCAGCCAAATGGTTCATCTGCAGGTCTGGTGAAGAAGGGAAGAAAGTGATTTCCTGGCATCTCTTTCTTACAGAATAGCAGGATTAGAGGCACATTTGATAACATTACCAGAAACTGGCCACTGTGCAAGTCTGATCCTTCCCCCTCCTTCCATTCAGTAACATTCTGGCTCACTTGGAGTATGAGTTTACAAGAAGGAGGGGAGAAGAAGGAACAAAAGAAAAATCTACAATTGTCCAGGTGTAGTTTTCTACTCCTTCCAAAGCCCTGGAGAGAAAAGTCCTGGATTTTCGAACTGTGCTGATCTTTGTCTCACAGCTGGCTTGTGCTACACCACACCAGACTAATTTAGCCTGGCCATATGTGTGACAACCTTGCAGACTCTTATCTCAAACAGTTCCTTCCTCCATCTCCTGGTGACTCATGGATCCAGGCAGTTGGAAGCCTTCCTGATCAGGGGCACCATCCCCCTGCATCCCCAGGCTCCAAGGGATGCTGGAGTCTTCCACCAGGAGTGGCAGAAAGCAGAGCAGATGGACACTTGTGCAATTGTGGAATATTCTTAATCATGGCTTCTTCATCTCTCAGAGGACATTCGAGGCCTTTTAGAGGAGGTGACTCAAACCAGAAGAACAAACCTGCTGTTTGAGACGACTCCTGGTAATCCTGGTACACTTGTTGTGACCAGTTCAACATGCCTTGGAGGGATTTGCTGGGTTGACTAATTGCCAGGTGAAAATGTAGGCTCCAGGTGCAGGAATGACTGCCAACATCCCCAGCACGCTCCTTGAGCAGCCAGGACAGGAGCTCTGGAGACAGGGGAGAAGCAGCTCTGGATTGCTCATCCACAGGAAATAAGCTGCTAGAAATCAGTGTTTAAAAAAACAAAAAATTGGGATATTCTCTGCAAGCTGACGTATCTCAGAGCTTCTTTAACACTTTGATTTGCCAAAGTATGAACAAAGACAAATTCCCCTCGATAAAAGACTTTTTTAAGTCTGAAAAAAAAATCCATCTCTGCTCTTCCTGTTTTGTTCTCTCTGTTCTTTTTTTTGTCGTTGACAGAGAAATACTGGGCAAACCAGAAAATGGATGTAGAGGGGTGTGTGTGAGCCAGTACAGTGTTTAAAACAAACTCCTCTGAGGATTTCAAAATAGAAACAAAGAGAAAGCTCTTATTCAGAGGGAAAACCCAGATGGATCTTTGGAAGGAGAGAAAGAGTCGTGTATCAACAGCGCAGGCAAACCAAACTTCTCTCTGTTACCCTGCTACTGGGGAGTGTAGGAAACTCACGTGGAGACTCCTGTTTCTGACAGCAAATCCTCTTCCCAAGATTGATTAGAACCATAAATGAAGCGACAGCCAGGAAATACCCAAGGTGAAACGAGACAGTAAATCCTCTAAGGTTACAATTAACAGATCCAGGAACAAGCCTTGCTTCCCCAGCTCCCACAGCAAAGGAGGCCACGCTCTGCCCAGAATTGTTCTGTGGCTCCTCTGGGAAGGGTGCTGGAAGGCACTTTAATGTCATCAAGTGCTGGGACGTCCTGCGCTGTACTGGTGTCACTGCCCTTCCCACCTTGAGCCTGTGGGGTTTTCATCCCTGCCCCTTCTACCAAAGGCTGTTACAGAGCCTGAAGGCTGGAATATGCCCCTTTATAATAAAGAGAATGGAAAAAGATAATGAACGTGAAAAAAACAGTGCTTTTTCATAGCAGCACAGAGAGGAAGTTCCAGGGATGCCCCATCCCTGGGAGTGTCCAAGGCCAGGTTGGATGGGGCTTGGAGCAACCTGGGATAGTGGAAGTTGTCCCTATCCATGGCAGGGGGAGTGGAACAACATGATCTTTGAGGCCCCTTCCAACACAAATCATTCTGGGATTCTATGAATTTATCTGTCAGAATAACTCCCATTTTACATGAACCCACAGCTCACTGGCAGCAGCAGGATTTGCTTCTCAGCAGAACTTTCAGTGCTTGCCCATCCTGGTTGAAAGCAGCTCTATGACACTAAAGAGAGCCAAATCCAGCAATTCCAGCTTTTACCCATGAGATCACCCGAGTATGAGCAACTCTTACTTCACCACGTTCAGTCCCAGTAAGTTTAATGAGCACCTGAGGTTGGACTGGGGCTCTGAGTCACCTCTTGGGCAGAATTTCCTGGGGCTGCTTCACTTGTGGGGGCTTGAAGGGGTCACACCCCAGCTGGGTCCCATCTCCTCCCGTCTCCTCATGGAGTTTGTATCCCCACTGAAGGCAGAACAGGCTCTTCAGCTGCCACAGTCTTCAGCCCAGTGTATTTAGCACAAACGCGATGCCTTAAGTCGCTGTGCCGTGTGTGAATCGCGGCAGCGTTTCAGCAGCTGCACACAAAGGCAAGAGGGAATGTGGATTGGAGCCCTGAGCAATTAACATGTCTCTGTTTCTAGAAGGGCATCAGGGATGGATGGAGAGGTTTTTAGCACTAGCTCAGCCTGGGTATAAGCCTCTCCAACTGCAGGTCAAAATCCCTGAGCAGAAGTGGCTGAGTTTCACAATTAGTCTGAAGCATGTTCAGAGTGATAAGGGGATAAAACACGAGTTCTTTCATGCTCCCAGATTTCCTCTTTCACAGTTAATCAGTTCTACCCTGCCACATCAAGTCCCCACGCTGGAAGTCATCAATGCCATCAGTGCCAATTCCCCGGGAAATCTCAAGGCATTAACATCCGCCACTCCCTTCTCACGCACAACCACTCGCGGTGGTTTTAGGAATTTGCTGGGAGTGAGGGGAGCAGAACGAATCAGAGAGAGACAGCCTAGATTTCCCCTGAAAGAGGAAATCCTGCCTAGAACCCCCTTCCTGGCCACTGAGCCATGCATTTCAGGGCAGAGAGAAGCAAATACCAGATCTGGGGGGAACAGAAATAGCAGCTTTATTTGAGATCTCACAAGATCCAAACAGCAGAAATTAACAATGTTAACTCAATTAATACCACGACTCCTTTCACAATGGCTGGACAAACAACGAGCAGCACAATGAATGCCTCAACGAGCATCACTCAGTATTTCTCTCCAAACTCTTTATTTATCAGTAAGGCAGGATTTTCCAAATACTCTGATTAAGCTGCCCTTGGCTGTCAGCAAAGCTTGATGCCAAACTACGGAGATTTCCTTCATGGTATCCTTCCTTTTTTCTACATCCACTCAAGTGCTTTGGTTCAGCTGTGCTGAAAAATTCCCCGTTAGATTCAAATGCAGTGACTCATCAGCAAAAGATAATAGCTGCAGGAAAGAAATACACTGGCAGAGCATCACGGTTCTCAGGCTGAGGGCTCTGAATGGCCAAGCCAGAGATGTGCCACGATGGAAACACTGCTCCCAGCTTCACCTGCCTGCTGAATCAAGGTCACCTGCAGCAAGGCAGGTGATGGACTGACCTGCTTTTGTCTTCTGTCCAACAGTGAATTACTTCAGTGCATGACGGGTTCCATGAGGATTGAATTTGTTTACTTCAATTGGATTAATTTTAGATTAATTTGTCAATTTTCCACCTCTTCAGTCAGCCCTGTGGTCACGTGGCTACAGGTGCAGACACAAACGTTCCCTACCTCTTCCTACACTGTTTTTTCCTCTTAAACCCCGTGCTAAGCCCACAGATCTTGTGCAGTGCTGCCTTGCTGTACCCTGATGTGTTCATTAAATCATCTCAGACGTGTCTGACCCCAGGGCCACCAAGGGCTTTGCTGTGGCACCAAACCTTCTCCAAGTAACACAGGGTGGCTGATGTAAGTGCAGGGACACAAATGGACAGGGAAAATGACCCCACAGGGGCTTCTCTGGTCCAGTGAAGCCAGCAGGGGGTTGCTGCTACCCCAGTGACAGTCATGGTTTCTCTCCTGACCTGGGTGTACACTGGAAGGCAGAGTGGGAGCAAAAGGAGATCCAGCTCCTCCCTGAAGGAAGGAATGGTGGTGTTGGGTGTCCAGACAGGCCCAAAACAAAAGGCAGGCAAAGGGTACAGAGCTCTTCTTTCCCTGCTCCTGTGCCTCCCATGGGATGGCAGAGGCAGACCCACAGACATGACATTTTAATTAAACATCACAAAACCAAAGAGTTACCATCACTGCAGACCTTGACTTGATGAGTTACTCCCACAAAAATCGGTGAGAATATTCCCTAAGCCCACACCCTGTCCATAGCCAGGGCCAGGCTAAGCCTGGGCTCCAGCTGGCAGCCAGGAGATCGCTGTGACCCTTCCAAGAGCACGTTCACACAGGCAGGGAGGGCACAGGGGCAGGGTGACAAATTCCATAAGCCACCCATGGCCCCAGGTCTTCCTTTAAATAGCCAGTAAGGGAAAGCAGGAGAGATGAACATGGAAGAGGAAAAACAAAAGCAGTAGGAGAGTAATTTACAAGGCCCATTTTAGCAACTTAAGATGCAGCCAAATGCAGATAAGCACCTATCTCATTATATGTCCTCGTGTGTTTTTACAAATCTTTCCTGCAACCTGAGGTGCCAATGTAACCTTGGTGATCTCTCAACTCACAGCTCCTACTTTTTTAATGTGCAGCTCAGGCTTTATGGGACAATTGATCTAAATCCCAAAAAACCTTGTATTTTTATTAGGAGCCGATTCTATTTCTATTTTCTAATATTTTATGTCAACCCCAAATGATTTTATAGGGTATTTATTTCAGACCAAAAATTTTCTGTTCTTCCTGCTGCTGAATGCCCAGTGTGGTTTTGGTCTGATCTTTTCAGACACATGAATAACTATCCCATTTCATGCCGTCATTGCAATTATTTATCTGGACTGGGGCTTTCCAAATAAAAGGCTCATTATTTCTTTTGTCAGAGATGCATTGAAAACAGCTGTTCACATATGGTATGGGGGGCCGGGGGGGGGAATCCAGTCTTCTGACCACTCTACTGCTTAATGGCAGAATACACACTAAAAAAAATGAAATTAAACCACAGACAGAGCCAATGTGATGCTCTGCTGCTTCCTAACACAGACACTGAGGCAATGTCCAGGGCAGTCAGGTACAACTGGCACACACAGAAGCTTCCCAGGATGTCATTTCTGTTGTAACTCATTCCACTCTTCTCAGCAACAGCATCACCAGTTCTAAGACTTTGAAATTAAAAACATAAAAAAAAAAAAATCCTAAGAGCTTTCACATCCTTCTATACAATAACTTTCAACTCTTATCTGTTTCTGGCTTCGAACGCACCAGCTCAGCTGCTTTTTTCAAAGTGTACTGATGGCACGTAGTACTGACCACCAAATTAATGCTTCCTCTGGAGGCAGGCCATCTGCAGAGGCAAGAGCTGGAACTGGGAAGTAAAATGGATCAGAAGCCTTGAATTAAGTCCTTGTTTAATGCAGAGGTAATCTGTGCTGTTAAGCCCAAGCAAAACAGTCCTCAACCAGAAGACGCAGGGGGTGTCTACACTGAGTGTTTAATGACCTTGACACAATAAATGTCTTTGGTCTCCAGACTCTTTGGGTCAGACAAGGGCCAGCACAGGCAGGACATTGGTCATTAGGCAGGGCTGCAAGAGGAAGAGCCACCAGCAGCCACCTCCTAATCATACAAGGATGTGCCAGTGGCTTAAACCGACCTCCTCAGCTTTACTTTGGGATAGGCTGGAGGAGAGGTGCTCACACATGTGGGGCTGGCCTCTGGAGGACAGAGAAGATGAATGCCTGGCTCTAAAGCAGGGTCTGCTTCCTCCCAGCCAGTGTTTGAGTTGTCTTGTGACACACAGACCTTGACAGCACCAGCACGATAGCGACTGACATGCACAAGTCCAGGGTTCAGGCTGTGTTGCAGCATCACCCCGGGACCCTGAACAAAAGGGCACTGAGGAAGCTCTTTTTTCCATGTTTCCTTCCTTTATGAGTGGCAATTGCTGTCCCCAAACAGGGGGATGGGAAACCGTGGTAGTTTAATGATGCTCTGTGTTAAACTTCTCTGCTCCTACCCAAAGCTCAGTGAAGAGCCTGGGGAGAAAAGGCCTCCCCAGCAGGATCTGTAAGATGCAGGTCTGATGTGGGACATGTATCTGAGAGCAGAGCAGTGGAGGAATGACCCCACAGCAGGGACAGCAGCAGCTCCTGGCTCAGGGCGTGGGCCTCAGTGCCCCAGCTCAGCACCTCTGTCACATGTGCCCCTCCAGCAGCCCCAGAGTGGGGCTGGAGGTGTGCAGAGCTGGTTTCCGACACAGCCCTCCCTGAACTGCTGCTTCCTCTAAAAAGAAGCAATTTCAGTTTCTCTCCTTTCCCTTTGTCCCCAACCACGCTGGTTCCCCGAGGAGGTTTGCAAAGTCAGTGATGGGCTGGGCATGGAAAGGGTTATGGATGGGGGGAAAAAAGCAAAAATACAGCCCTGTTACCAACAGCCCCTTCCAGCCCCCCCAGCCTCTGCCACTGCACGAGGCAGGACATCCACCACAGGCAAATGCCTTCCAAACTGGTAGAAAAGCCCTTGCCACTGGAATGAGCACACAGTGACCCCGCCCGTGCTGCCACCCGATGCCCGGGAGGGGAGCAATGTGCACGAAGGTGCTTTTAATAAGAATGGTTCTTAACGAAAGGGGGGCGCAGATGTTTGCAGCTCAGAATGCCGCTGAAATGGCTGGTGCAGGAAGTGGAACAGAGCGAGCTCTGGCAGTGACTCTTCGCCCTCTGAGATTTGCAATCCCAGCTCCGGCTCTCACCTTCAACCACCAAATGATGCTCAGCTTCTACCAGAGGCAGCTGCAGCACTTTGTGGCTTTCAGAGCAGTTTTTCTCACACAATAGGAATTCAAAACAAGGAAGTTTATTCTGATAGCAGGGTTTTTTAAATTTTTAATCACATTTTCTGAAGCTGTTTGCATTGATAGCAGCTCTTCTCCCCTCCAGTGAAATGTAAAAGGAGATGGAAGAGATCAGGAGGAAAGAGATGTAGCAACAGGAAGGAATAATATTTAGCAGCTTTTCCCATCCCTTGCTACTCTTCTTTAGTGACTTCATTTCAGTAGAAATATTCCAACCAACTTTACTTCGACTTCCTTCCAGATGGGAAGGAAAGCTCCAACTTCACTGCTGGTACAAGGTTTGATTCCTGACTATGTCTAGCGGGCCAGGTGAAGGTTTTCTGCACAGATGGAGGCTCCAAAACTTGCATCTCTTCCTTCCCCAGCTGCTGCACCCTAATTCGCGGGTGGAGGAAGAGCCTTTCTAGCGTTCAGCCAAGGACCAGGCACCTTAGTTTGCTTTTTTTTTTAAGCCTCTAACAGCTGTGCTCCAGAGGTGGTTTTGAGGACAGTTTCTTGGCCCTGGTCTGCCAGAGAACAGCCCTCACCAGGTGCATGCCAAGGGAAAGGGAAAGAAGGAACAGGAAAAGGGAGCAATGGAGCGGCTCTAAGGGATTTAGCTCCCCATTAGAGGCTAACAATAGGCCACAGCCTACCCCACAAGTGCCCTGTATTTAACTCTTCCCTTACCGAGATTATTTCTAAAATACAGAAAATTTCCTGTTTTTTCTGTCTTGGGGCCAGCTTGGTTTGAACACCCTGTTTATAAACGGGTTTGGCCCGTGCCAGCGACGGCAAGAACACAAATGTGGCCGCACTCCAGAGTGCAGTGTGTGCCTCCATCAGCTGTTATCCTCATCCTAGCCAGCCCAACCAGTGCCTGCAAGCCCCTCTGCCTGCTCAGCCACTTCTAAAAGGATTCCCTTTGCCACAGAATGGAGGAGAGGAAGTTCTTAAGGGGGTGCCATCCAGAAAAAAACATTGAAAATCAGCTCAGACAAAAAGAAAGACATAGACTGTATAAAGATAAGGAGAGAAAAATAAATGGGGAAGGCTCCCCTGCAAGCCTCAGGTGTCTGGAGACACTGGAGATGCTCAGTTATGTTGGCCAGGAGAGGAGACAGAGAACGTGGCACTTGGATCCCGAAGTCACTGACCTCCCAAGGGAACAATTAATCACTGCCATGAACTTCCAAAGTGCTGAGCCCTGGGATTCCCTGGATTCCAGGTAATTGCTTTTTCCCTTCTGTTGCCCACCAAAAAGAGTTGAGTGGGAAGGAGTTCCTGCAGTGCAGTGACCATCTCTCCTGACACCAACTACAACAGGAGTTTTCCTCTCTTAGTTTTGAGAATTTTCCCTGCAGGTTCTCCAGAACAGCTGGAAATGATGCAGCTGTGTTAATCTCAGTAAGACCCCACTGCCAACATCGTAGCAGGGCAGCCTAAACCATCTTCATTTCATGGCTCCTTTCCAAGGACTAAAATACACTCTTCTCCTATGATTGATCAGACCTGTCCCGCCCTCAGTTACGTTCCTGGAAGTTCTCCCCTTCCACTCAATAAAGCACAGCCAAGCCCCGGGACTCACAGCCCCACGGGCAGGCACTGCTGTTTCCACAGCCACGGGACTGCCGGAGGTATCCCCGGGAACTGCCCCACCCTGAGAGGGCAGAGACTGCTCAATGCACGATTCCTGCACAGTTCAGACACATCATTCTAAAAATACAGGTGAACCATAGCACTTGATTGTACAGTAACTGGCTGAGCGAGGAAGACTTTGTTATAATCCAGTATTAATCAAAAATGCTCCGTGTCTCACATCACTTGGTGACATTGTTAACCAAAAGCAGCCAAAACAGGAGGAAAACCGAGATAAAAATCAAAACCCGCTTTTGTGAAACTCATCAAAAGTCACGACCAGACGAAGTTAAACTCCTCAGTTTATTCCTGTTTTCCCCAGGCTTTGTTCCTGCCCGGAATGTTCCGCAGCCGGCAGCTCAACAATCGACTGCCACGTTTAAACCTGGAGCCGCAACAGTTGCGGTTGTGCAACGCCACCTCCGCGATTGTTCGCAGGGCGGTATTGTTCGAGCCCAGCTTTGCAATGACCACCCTCCGCTCAGGTTTCACGTTCTTAAAAAATCCCCCCAAGCCTTCCAACTGCAGTTACTTTAGTGCTGCGATTTTCAAAAGAATTTTAGAAGTATTTCATTCCCAGTGATCTGTAAGACCGCATCTTTCTAGCCACAAAAATTGAGTCGGTTTTGCCCTGAAATTGCATTGCCAAACAAGGCGACCGTTGCTTATCAAGGTTTTATCGGGTTTATAGCCGAGAAGCAGTGAAAGATTGTGCAAAGAGGGGAGAAGGAGCCGGAACGGTCTTAAGTCTAAGGGTGAGACAAAGGACCCGCTGGACTATGGACTTGAGGCAGTTGCACTCTGTGGAGCTGAAAACGCGACCCCGCAGGGCAGGGCAGGCACGGGGAAGCAGCAGCACTAATCCCAGTCCCCCCAAGCTTCCTCCCATCCTTTCCCCCTCGCACCGGGCAGCAGGAAGGGCGGAAAGGGGCCAAAGCGACGGAGACGGAGCTTACCTGTGCACTTCCTTTTGAAGGTTTCATAGTCTACCCCTTGGTCTCCAGGGACGATTGTAGAGCCATTGTACTTAAAAGTCACCCTTCGGGGAGGGAAAAGACAAAGGGAATAATACAGTTAAAAGTCACCTTTCGGGATGCGGGAAAGGCAAGGGGAATAACACATCTAAAAGTCAGCCTTAGGAATGGGGGAAGGGAAGGCGAAGAATACATTTAACAGTCACAGTCTTTAGGAAGGGAAAGGAGGAGATGGGGAACAATAGACTGAAAAAAACCCCATCCTTTCGGAAGAGGGGGAGAGGAGAAGGGGACAAGGTCTGTAGAAGTCCCCCTTTGGGAAGCGCGCAGAGAGGACGGGGAATCCCATCGCACCGCTGCCCGTCCGGGGGGATGCCGGCGGTCACCTACCAGTTCACCTCGGTGGCATCGTCCCTGACGAGGTTGTACGCCTCCCTGCACGCCTCCTTGTCGATTTTGGTGGCCATGGGGGCGAAGGGGAGG
>NW_008239324.1:1005791-1030048 GCF_000691975.1 Corvus brachyrhynchos | reverse complement strand
GGGCAAAGGCTGCCTGCAGGGCTGAGCTTCAGCCCGACAGAAACAGAGACGGGTCTCTGCTTTGCAGAACTCGGCTGGAGATAAACAGCGCCAGGTGATGTCGTGCCCAAAGACTGGAGTTTTACAAACCAGTCCTTAGGCATTTTAGTGGGTTTCTACCCTAAACCCATGGGGCTGGGTTTGCAAATTGCAAATAAAAACTACATTCCATGATAAAAAGTATCACATTTTGTTTCTTTTAAAGTTTGCAGGGGATGATCATTGTTTGTTTCACATCAGTGTTGTCCATGTGAAGGCTGAGCAGTAGGAACCTCATTACCACACGGTCACTAAGTGTTGTCAGACATCTCGAGGGACAAGATCTCCAGAGCGAGCACTGACTGCCAGGGACCCTTTGCTGCCACACAGCCCCAGTCCTGCACACAGCTCCTTCCAGCTGCATCCCCGTCCCTGGATGACGTGAGGCTCCCAGAGCTCTGGGGCCCAACATGGGCATTGCTGCAGTGCATCTCTGACTCGATGAGGTCATAGGGAACAGGGAAATATTCTGAAGTCGGTACTAGTGTAGGACACTGGGTGAATCACACTCAGTATCTGCAGGCTGAAGGCTGCAGATGATAATATAATCACACATTAATAGTTCTGGATTTATATTGATTTTCTTTCTGAACTGCTTTTAGGAACACTTTCCTTTTCCAAAGCCTTTCTGCTGACCATTATCTGCTCATAAATATATTTTTTGTGGTCTGCATTTATCATCCATTGGCACTTGCTGCTGTTTATACCTGTAACACTGCTGCTTGTCCTTGTCCTTGTCCCTTCAATCCCTGATCCTCAGCTCCTGATGTTTCCTAGGGCAGAGGTGGGTGACTCCAATGTCATCCCCTTAGGAGGGGAGAACCTCATCCTTGTGCAGGTCTCTGTGACCCAGTGGCTGGAGCGTTTGAATTCTGTTAATCACGGACTTCATGCCTCACACTTTTCAGTGCCAGATCCAAACATGAGAAATGTACACCTTCCTTGTGTGACCAAACCTCTTGTCTTTGCTTCTCTTCCTTGTCTTTCACACTTTTTCAGGTTGTTTTTTTTTTTTTAATGCATGGAGGGATAAGTACTGTGCTCAGTTTCATCCAGCTGTAACTGGAGTGAGGATATTACCTACTTTTCTGATTTTGGTGAGCTCTGATTTGCTTTTCATATGGCAATTCTGAGACCTCCAGAACATGGAGCTTTTCATCCTGTCAGGAAGATGTCACTGGCCTGGCAGAAATACCTGTCGTTGTCACAGGAGTCCTTGGAGAGGAAGCACAAGAGAAAGTGAGGACTTATGGACCTCAAAAAAACATCTCCAGCAGGCATGAAGTCCTGGGAATCTGGACTGACCTTCAGCTGTCTAGACTGTACCATGAGGTTCAGGAAGGGTCTCAGAATACTTGGAGGGAGCTGAGTAAACAGGATGGCTCTGCACAGCCATGGGCCCCCAGGAGAATTATCTCAATTCTGAAACACACCCCTGCAAGTGCCTTGTTCCTGTGGCTCTTTGCCATCTTCCCCCCTTTTTGCTTATTTCTGATATTCCTCTTTGTCCCCAGTCCTACTTCTCCATCCCTGTCTTCTGTGCAGGAGCATAGAAGGGAATGGAGAGAACAATGGTCTCTTTCAGGAAGAGGTTGCTCTGAATTTTCAGATCAGGGTTAGCATTGGGGTTATAAATTTTCAGGTCACAGTTAGCATTGAGGCTGGCAGCAAAGTGGGATTTCACTCAGACAGTCGAGGGTCTTTATCCAGGTCCTCATGGTCACAAGGGCTACAGGAGAGACCAAAGCTGGCAAAACCACTTCCCATCTCCAGACTCAATAATCAATAGATCAGTAGAAGCCCATCATCCCCTCTGGTTTCCTGGGGTGTCTGAGGAACTGGCTGGATGCTGCTACCCCAGCAGGGGAACCACTGCCTGCAGTGGAGGGCGGCTGAGGCCGGGGCAGGTGGAGGTGCTGGCACCAGGCAGATGTGGCACCCTCCCCTGTGTCACACACTGTGCACATCATCCTCTGCCAGCGACGGCAGCCCCGTCACCCCTGGGACACGTGTCCTTGGTGAGAGCAGATGGAGCCTGGACACACACACAGCCTTCTGCTGTCCCGGCGATAACCTCTGGAGGATACCCAGGGCTGCTGGGTTAGCAAGGGGCTTTGTCCGTTGTAGTGTTGTGGGGCGACCATTGTGCTGAAACTGGACCCGGTGGGTCTGTGCAGTGTCTTTGCTTCTGACTTCCCCCCTGAGGCAGGGAACCTTCAGCCTGCTGCTCACCACAGGGTGGGGTTTATTAATTTTAAGCCTCCTGGGCTGTAATAAATGAGGGAAAGCCCCACTGGGGAGGTTCATTTCCGAGGTCAGGCAGTGTCGTGCCAGGTAAGCCAGAGGAGATGGTGATGGGGTTTCTAGCTGCACCTCCCGCACCCACTGCACAGTTTATCACCGCTGTGCAAACAAAACACACCCGCGGTCCCTGCAGCCAGTGCCCCTGGCACGGGTACCCATGTCCGCCTCGCCTCAGGCCCTGCCAGCACCATCCCTGACCCGATCTATGGCAGAAACAGCCCCAAGGGCTCCTGTCCGTGCATCCCCCGGTCTGGGGGAGGAAACAGTGAACCCCGAGCTCCCGGGATGTGCTGTCCATGCATTCCCGGCCAGGAGCAGGGAACAGCCCTGAGCTCCTGGGATGTGCTGTCGGTGCATCCCCGGCCAGGAGCAGGGAACAGCCCTGAGCTCCTGGGATGTGCTGTCGGTGCATCCCCGGCCAGGAGCAGGGAACAGCCCTGAGCTCCTGGGATGTGCTGTCGGTGCATCCCCGGCCAGGAGCAGGGAACAGCCCTGAGCTCCTGGGATGTGCTGTCGGTGCATCCCCGGCCAGGAGCAGGGAACAGCCCTGAGCTCCTGGGATGTGCTGTCGGTGCATCCCCGGCCAGGAGCAGGGAACAGCCCTGAGCTCCTGGGATGTGCTGTCGGTGCATCCCCGGCCAGGAGCAGGGAACAGCCCTGAGCTCCTGGGATGTGCTGTCGGTGCATCCCCGGCCAGGAGCAGGGAACAGCCCTGAGCTCCTGGGATGTGCTGTCGGTGCATCCCCGGCCAGGAGCAGGGAACAGCCCTGAGCTCCTGGGATGTGCTGTCGGTGCATCCCCGGCCAGGAGCAGGGAACAGCCCTGAGCTCCTGGGATGTGCTGTCGGTGCATCCCCGGCCAGGAGCAGGGAACAGCCCTGAGCTCCAGCGCTGAGTCCGGAGCGGCCGCCGGTACCGGCGCCGGGCTGTGCCCAACTTGTTGACACAACCGACCTTTGACAACACCGGGGAACTGCACCGAGCAGGGAAAAATAATATTTTTTAACTCGGACATTTCCAAGGTGCGGATCAGCACGTGCCGGTCTGGGAATTGCGCTCCCTGCTCAGCGCAAGATGCCTGAGAGCGGTCAGGAGGGGCTGGCGAGCTGCTGAACATCTTCCTGTGCCTTTGTTGCAGAAGTGCTGCGGATCGGGCGGTCATGGAGGGAACCCGGCAGAGCAGGATCTGCCGCCCGCACAAGATAAGTGAATCCTCAAAGGTTCGTACGATTTGTTGCCTACCAAAAAAATCCCGCGACAGAAACAATGAGGCTGGTGGGGGTAGAGGGTCTCCTTTGGGTGGACTGCTTTGTGGGAATGTGAATATTCTGAGTTTTTAAAAAGAGGTATGGAAATGGTGGTTTACCTGCTCGAGTATTTTTGGTAGAAGTTGCTGCCTAGTGATGAAGGAAAAAAAAAGAAAAAGCAGCAGCAAATGGGCATCTGCTCATCATGACTCATAACTTAGAAACCCACATCATTTCAGCACAGTAGTTTCTCAATACTAAAAATTCAGTCATTAAATGTGATGTGTTTATTTTTTGTACTGATCCATCTCGTAAAATCCCAGCTCGTTACAGAAGCGAAGCTGGGATGACTCTTTAGATTCAGTCTTGGTTTTGTACAAGACGGGAGTTTTGATCCTGCAAACTGTGGTTAGCCCAGAGAACTCGCAGAACCTGAGTTGCTCTCTTAGGTTTGTCTGGTTGATTTTCTTTGTATCAAATCTCTGTCTGCACAAATACATTGTTTTTATTTGTGAAATCACAGAAATCCATCTCAGGCAGCTCTTTATGCAGGTCCTCATGATGATTTCCAAGATGTTAGTATCAGCTGTAATTATTATGTTCACTTTGTTTCATGCCAGTGCAAGCTGCTTTTGTGTTGTAGTTACAGGAATTGCAGAGCAGGTACCTTGTAATACCAGAAAAAAAGGGTGGAAAAGAGAAACTTTTCAGTGCCTTCATCTGTCTTACCAAAGTTGAATGAGCCAGATCTCATTTTCTTTTGCACCCCTGATGAGCAGCAGTACTGCATTAACAGTCTGAGAGAAATCAGATCTTTGAATCCAAGAGAAGCTGAACTTCTGCTCTAACACAATTGATGAAAGATAAATAGGACTAATTTTTAAATGCATCCCTACCAGTATAATCTTTCCCTCTGTGCTGATCCTGTCTGCAGCTTAAATGGTTTAGTCTGAATGTAATGATAATTCATCACATTAAAAATTAATTAACTTGACAGCATTATTTTATTTGCTTGCTTAGACAGCAGCTGTCACTATCTGTTAAACTTAGAATTACTGGATAATGCTAAGGCTGTTCTACAGAATATAAATAGCCTGAGAAAGATGTTGAAGTTCAGTGTGAAATTATCTTGGTTTTGAAATGTGCAGCTCTCAGCTCCTGCATCTTGCTCCCTGAACAAATGAACTTGCCGAGTGGCAGAAATATGCTGATGTATTCCAAGAGCCTCCAATGCTGTGTGGAATGGGTTCATGCCTGATTCCTGGAGGAGCAGTGCTTCCACATGGCAACAAGGATTTCAGGAGTGTGAGTTGCCAGGCGTGTTTGCAGGCAGGATTACGCTGCTGACTCAACATCCAGCTCAGCAGAGAGGGATCTCTGGCAAATCTTATATTCCAGTGTAATCTTGTTATGCGTGATGGTATTAGGGAATATTAGAGAGAAATGATCAGCCAGTTCCCAGGGATGAGAGGGAGGATGGGTTTGGTTCAATCCTATCCCTGGTGAGTCAGATTCGGGAGAGGGTGCTGCAGTTGTTATTTCTTGTCTGTTCATCTGTCACCATCAACTGCCCTTGATTATAGCTGCCTCAAAAGTGTGGTTTATCCTTTGCCATATTTATTCTTCCCCCCCCCTCTCTTCCACCCCCTGGTTTCTGCTTAGTCTCCTGTACAATATCAGCTTTTCCCAACCTCAGGAAAACACAGATAAAAAGCTTTACACTCCTTAAACCCCATTTTTTTTCTGTTACAGATCTCTGGCACTTTTAGTCCTCAGTGGAAGCTACTTTGTTGTCTATGCCATAGATCCCTTTTTAAGTTCAGAGGTGTGATGAGTAAAAGGCAAATTAAAGAGTTTTGACCCAGAAACCTTTTAATTATTGAAGCCTCTTCCCTTAGATTGGTTTAACTCTGCACACTTGAATGTCCAGAGCTATTCCAACAGCAGGATTTTTGGCAGCTTGGGCTCCATTGTTTAGAAAAGAACATAAGGAAATAAAGAGAATCTGCTGGGATGTCACGCTAAGAGCAGCACAGTTGGTTGTTAATTTGGGTCTCAAAAAGCCCCCTTGGCTCTAAGAATCAAAGCTTTTCCATCCAGGTGGGTAGAGAGGGTCCCACCAAGGTTTAACCAACCCAGTAATGGCTTTTCCAGACTGCTGTGGTCATGTGCTCTCTGCTTGGGAAGCCAGGAGAGCCACAGATAATTAGGATTTCTAGGAGAAACAACAGTTTGGTGGTGAAGGGAAGGGGGAGTGTCTGGGAGGTTTGAAGGTCACCTGTGTGACCTTTTCAGGTGTCACCTCTGGGAATGCAGCCTGGGGGTTTAGGACTGGGCAAGAGGCAGAGAGCCAGGACTGGTCAGAGCTGACTTAGGTAGGATACAAGGATGTGCTTCCATTCCACCCCTTTTCACTTCTCTTACAAGTTCTTACAGGCTCTGCCTGGTTTGGATTTGGTAATTAATTGGTAATTAAGGTATTTGGTATTTGCATTTACCTTAACCTGGCTTTTATTAAGAGACATCACAAGGTAACCGACTGTGCCATCACACATTTAATTCCTCCAGAGGGTGGTCCTGAAACTTCACTTCACATGCTGGACTGACCAGCAGCGTTCAGTTCGTGTTCTGCAGGACGTTTGAGGAGTAACAAAACGTTTCCATCTTGGTTCGTCCAAAGGCTGGTGACATGAGTGTGTGAGAAGAGAGGCAAATGCTGGTTGCCTCAAAAGCTCAGTGACAATGCTGGTTGCCTCAAAAGCTCAGTGACACGTCCGGAGCTGGTGGTTGGAATGTGTGGACCAGAGGGATCCCAGAAGGACACTTAATGGATGTGTCCTGAGGGCATTTTCCCTTTTCTTTAAAAGAAAAATATCTACTCCTATTCATTTAAACAAAACCTACCTCAGCTTCTGGAAGTGAGGAGAAGCCCTGTGGGAATCAGTTATCCACATGTGTGGCTTTGCACATAAATAAACAGCTATTACTTCTGAGTGCAGTGTGTGTGCCTGGAATAATGTGGAAAGAAAGAGAGGGATTTTACCCTAAGCAGCTTAGAAATGCAGAGTTCTGGAAAGATTTAAGAGGGGGTAGCTGTCAAGCAAGCTGTAACCCAAACAATACATGGGCTGAATGAAAATTCAGAGTGCTGCTGCGTGTGTGTCTCCCACTCCAAATGCTCAGTGAGTAGCTTAGCTGGGAGAACTCTGTAAGGAGTCATTTGGGGGACAAGGAAGAAAGGAAATGTCAGCAAGATGTCTCCGAGACAATGAGTGGAAGAGTTTCAGAAAATCGTGCCTGTATAACTCATCAGGGAGGAGGTTTCAATGCAGCATTGTGGGGGAGGGAGGAGTAAATTATAAAAAAAGGGAGTAGGAAGCAGTAAAAGCCTCCTTAGGATTTTCAGTGAAGGTGAGGAGCTCAGGCTCATACTGTGGCACTTGCCAACTATTTAATGTCAGAATTTATTATAAATGTGAATGTGCAGCACAAAAAAGTTGTCTCTGGCTTCTGTATGACTGCACTTAGTGGGAAGACACATTCCACTCTGGAACTGATCTTGGTGGAGGTGCCTCTTGCCTGATGCTGTTTGTGTTTCCCAGGTGTACAGGTGGGATGACCACTCCAGTCTGGTTCTGCAGAGCCTGAACGAGCAGAGGCACCGAGGCCTCTTCTGTGACATTGTGCTGGTGGTGGATGAGCAGAGGGTCCCGGCCCACCGGAACCTCCTCGCCGTGTGCAGTGACTACTTCAACTCCATGTTCACCATCGGCATGAGAGAGGCCCACCAGAAGGAGGTGGAGCTTTTTGGAGCCTCCTACATCGGTCTCAAGGCTGTGGTGGATTTCCTGTATGGCAGCGAACTGTCTCTGGATGGAGGAAATATCGACTACGTGCTCGAGACAGCTCACCTGCTGCAGATCTGGAAGGTGGTGGACTTTTGCTGCGAGTACCTGGAGAACGAAGTCAGCGAGGAGAACTACCTGTACCTGCAGGAGCTGGCCTCCATCTACAACCTGAAGCGCCTTGACTCCTACATCGACTCCTTCATCCTGCAGAACTTCGGCACACTGTCCTTCACCCCGGACTTCCTGCAGAACATTTCCTTGCAGAAGCTGTGCCAGTACCTGGACAGCAGCGACGTGCAGCAGGAGTGTGAGCACGACCTGCTGCAGGCTGCCCTGCAGTGGCTCACGCAGTACCCGGAGCGGGAGAACGAGGCTTACCAGGTGCTGGACAACATCCACTTCCCCTTGATCCCCAAGAGCGACCTCCTGCACCGAGTGAAGCCCGCTGTGTGCTCGCTGCTGCCCAAGGAAGCCAACTGTGAGGGCTTCATAGAGGAGGCAGTGAACTACCACAACAACGTGACGGCGCAGCCGGTGCTGCAGACCAAGCGCACGGCCCTGCGCACCTGCGAGGAGCGGCTGCTCTTCGTGGGCGGGGAGGTGTCGGAGCGCTGCCTGGAGCTCTGTGATGACACCTGCTTCCTGGACACCAGGAAGGGGCAGTGGGTGGCTGAAACCCCTCTGCCAGCCCGGCGGAGTCACCACTGTGTCGCAGTCTTGGGAGGCTTCATCTTCATAGCCGGGGGCAGCTTTTCACGGGACAATGGAGGGGATGCGGCGTCAAATCTCCTATATAGGTATGATCCCCGCTGTAACCAGTGGATAAAGGTGAGACTTAAGCTGTATTATTTCTCTGTTCAAAGTCCTTAATGTTCAGAGTGTTTTCTCCTTTCTGGTGGAAGGACAGGGCTTGTTAGAATAGTCAACATGGCAGCACTTCCAAATGGAAAGTCGAGTTAGTTAAGTTGAAGCAGATACTCAAGTCCTTTATGGGAATGCTTAAATTACACAAAGAGCAAAAGAGTTTGGGGCAGATATTCAGCTTCACTTGGGATTTGGGTATCTCATCTGTAAAATTTCTGATCAGCATCCACCTGCAACTCTTTATATTACTTCTGGGATTAATGCTGGAATGGACTTAGAGGTGATTGCTTGGTTCATTTTCCTCAAGCAGTAGTACATATAAATCAAAAATGGGTGTGATGTAAAAAGGAAATGTCTCTGACAATTGTCAAATGTCTCTGTGCTAAATGTCCCTTAGAACAAGCTCTTCACTCCCAGTCTTCCCCAAGACCCTGTGGCCGTGTGGATTCCTGTATCAGCCACTCGCTGTTCCTAATGAACCAGTTATGGTTCCTATATGGACCTGTTATGGTTTCCATATGAACCAATCAGGATTCCTCTATGAATCAGTCATCCCAGATGGTTCATTTGTGGTTTTCAGTGACTCCAATATCTGTTTCTTGCAGAGTTTGGGAAGGAGGTCCTTATAAACACAAATGTTTATAGAGCAACCTGTCTCTTAGATGCATCCTGTTGTCCCCTTACTTGAAAATGGATGCTACTGCAGAAAAACAGAAGTGTTTTATGAATATAATGGTCAAAACCAGCTTCTCTCCTTACCAAATAAAGGGGAAGGAGCAACTGCCCCATCCTCAGACATGAATAGCCCTTAAGCCCCTTTCTTACCAGACACTAGAAGATGTCAGCAGGTTATTTTCTTTGCCAGGTTGCCTCCATGAGACAGCGACGAGTCGATTTCTACCTGGGAGCGATCACTGACATGCTGGTGGCTGTTGGTGGCAGGAATGAAAACGGGGCCCTGTCTTCAGTTGAGACCTACAGCCCTCAGAAGGACTCCTGGACCTACATAGCAGGACTGCCCAGGTAACTGAGCTGTTTGGGAAGTCCCCTGTGTTTGAAGAGTGGGAGTAAAGGGAGCTTGGGTGACTTTAGCTGATGAGTGGGATCCTGGAAAGGAGGGAAGGCGATGTAAAACCAACGTGGCATCAGCCATAACAAACCATAGTAGCATCTGGGATCTGAGCAGGCAGCGTGCCTCGTGTCAGTGAGGTTTTAATTCTCATCCCAAGGTGCATTTGGAGGATGGGAGGGAGAGCTCTGATCATTTCATTCTGCAATTCTTAAAAAGCTTTTCCTGAGACCACTTGGAGTGGAATATTTTCAGAAGCACTTTCACATCTTGGTCAAAGGGGGTTGTCATTTCTTTGGCCCTCCTTTGTCACCTTAGTGTGATGATTTTCCTTGTAGGGTGTTTCTCTGTGTTTGGCTGCTCAGATTGGCTGTTGCAGTTAAATGCATTTACCTGTATTGGAAATACAGAACCCTGGCAAATGTGAGCTCTGTCTCTCTCTCAGTTTGAGTTAAAACATGGCTGTTGTGCTTTTTGAGAGGTTTAAGCCCAGCAGCTCTTGTGGTAAAAGACAGGACATTGCTGTGTCCTGAGTCAGCATCAGAGCAGTGACTTCGTAAGGACATCACAACAGCATGTCATGTGCAAACAGCGACTCAGATTTAGTGATGTTTCATATTTGTGGGAATCACAGGGACGTTGGCTGTATGGATGGTGTTTCCATGATGACTGAAACCTCAGCAGCAGTGCTTGCTTTCCTGGTGGCATCACAGACCAGGTTCCTGCAGTTTGGTTTGAGAGTTCAGGGTTTTTCCCTGTTCCCTGAGCTGCAGAGCTGCAGAGCCAGAGGCAGCCACTGAAGGCACAGAAGCCTGTTGCCCAGTTCTATTTTGGGCAGGTGCTGCAATGCAAGGCTGATCCAGGCTAACAGCTGGGCTCGAGTGCTCTTCACAAGCAGGATGCTTTTTTATTTCTGCTCACACAGACAGATCCAGCAGTTGGGGCTAAACACCACAGTCCTTCCTGGGAAGCTGTGTAGGAGAGTATCTTCAGGTCCTAAATCCTTCTGTTAACTGGGAACTGAGCGGCGCGGCCCGGCCCGGCCTGGCCCGCGCAGCCCCGAACGCGACCCCGGGAAGGGCGCGCAGGCATGAGAAGCCCCGACAATTCCAACACGGGAGCGACCAAAGGAGAGAGCACAGACGCAGCGAGACAGAAAACAGCAGCCACTCGGAAAAAGGAAAAGATCATAGTAACTAAGATCTTAGGGATAGTAAAATGGTATAATGTTAAGCAAAATTATGGTTTTATAACAAGGTGTGACAACCAGCAAGACATATTCGTGCATAGAACTGCTATTAAAAAGAATAACCCTGAAAAATGCATCCCAAGCTTGGCAGATGGAGAAGTCGTGGAATTCAAAATTATACGAGGTAGAAAAGGGTTACAAGCATCGCAGGTCACTGGGCCTGATGGTGTTCCTGTAAAAGGCAGTATATATGCAAAAAATCGTAGTCATGTTAGACAATATCTCCATTGTAAGTCCCCCCTACAGTCTCCCTTTCCTAATCCCACCTTTCCCTTTTACCCTATGTCCTATTACCCCCAGTGTATTCCCAATCCGTTTTTTCATCCATGGTTTCCCTCACAAAACCATGCTTTTGCCAATTGTTTCCCCAAAAATCCCTTTCCAATGCCGAGTGGGGGATGAAAAGGGGGAGGGAAGAAGTTAAACCCTCTCCTGCCTCAGTTTCCCCACAAAGCATGCTCAGAGAGTTCTGTCTCCCTTCTGTCAGCCCTAAGATGTTCCACAGAATCTGATTGGACATTTAAAGACTCAGGAGGGTGGCTTGTTTTGTTTTGAAACTGTTCTTGTTATGTTTATCCAGTTGTTTTCATTCTCCTTTTATTAAAATAAAACGGGTGAGGTGTTGGGGTCCCTCCCCTGCCGTGTAGCCCTGGGAGAGGGGCCCTGAGGGCACAGACACGGGGCTTCCCTGCCCCTGCTCAGCCTCGTTCCCATTGGTTGGTTTGTGTTCCCTGCGCGGGCAGAAGGACCCTTGGTCCCGTGACTGGAACAGTTCCTGAGCACAGCCCCGGCCATGCGGCTGGAGAAATAAACATCTCTGAAACAGCTATCAAGAATCTGTCTGTCCATATATATTTCCTTTCCACGGGACTCCTGGTTTGATATATGCGTGTTGCAGGATCCCCACTGCAACAGATATGTTTACTCATAAATGATCCTGGGGACGTTTGCACTGTTGGCTTAATCCACCCAGCCTCTCTAAAACGGGGCAGTTTGTCTGCATCTTCCAGCTGCTACCTGTGTGCTGGCTTCAGGAATTCTGCAGCTGCAGCATTTAAAGTGAACTTTGACTTGTGGGGGTTAATTTTTATTAGATTGCCTGGCTGGTCTGCTTGGACTAAAAAGTCCCCCTTAGGGGACAGACCCCTCTTACACTCCAGGGAGTTGGATAAGTTATTCCTGCATCCAAACAAATTATTCTGCATCCTCTCTTCCTGTTGCTCTGTCCTTGGCACCTTTGGATTTTCTGTCTTTTCAGCCCTTTTATTTCTGTTTGGGTCTGGGCAGTGACTTGTCTGCAACAACTATTTTTTCTGCACAGAAGGAATAAGGCAAAAAGAACTTCATGCAGGTTGCAAAAAGCCAGACTCAGAGGTGAGCAACAGGAACCTTTCTGACACACGTCCACTGCTCGAGCTGGGCGAGGAGTGGCTCTGGCAGGTTTGGGGCTGCTGAAAAGGGTCTGGGCAGGCCTTCCCTGAGGTACTTCAGGTGGAGCTGTTGGAGCGAGTGCAGAGGAGGCACCAGGATGATCAGAGGGATGGAGCAGCTCTCCTGTGAGGAAAGGCTGAGAGAATTGGGATTGTTCAGTCTGGAAAAGAGAAGCTTCAGGGTGGCCTAATTGTGGCCTTTCAGTGCCTGAAGGGAGCCCACAGGAAAGATGGAGAGAGACTTTACAAGGGCCTGGGGTGCCAGGACAAGGGGGAATGGCTTCCCACGGGCACAGGGCAGGGTTAGATCAGATATCAGAAAAAAATTCTTTGCTGTGGGATGGTGCAGCCCTGGTACAGGTTGCCCAGAGAAGCTGTGGCTGCTCCATCCCTGTGAATCTGTGATTTTATGACAGTGGAGGAAGGATGAGAGAAGATTCTGTGATCCATTCAAGGCTAAAAGCATTCTAGCTACAGTTTCTACTGCTTAGTCCAGTCTTCCCTTCAACACACTCCTCATCTGATCTGTTTTCCTCCTTACCACATGCTTTTTTCCCTCAAACAGATTTAAGTTCCTGTTTCACTCAAATAACATCTCCCCCAGCCCTATTCTAGTATCAAGACTTTTCATGTAGAGGAAACCAGAAGCTCCAGTCCTCTGCTTCCTGACTGCCTGATCAGGCAATGTATCCCAACAAAACTGCCTCTTTTCCCGTGTTTGTCTGTCTTCTTCCCTCCAAAGAGAACATGTGCAGGTGTTTTGGTCCTCTTGGGTGCACGACCACCAGGAGCAGGCTCCGTGCTGCACCTCTGGTGCCATTTCTGACTGCTGCAAGCCAGCAACTGCCTGGAATCCTGTTCCCTGGAGTGACAGGCATGCGTTGAGGTCATTCTGGGGTGTGGGCTTGTGTTGTTCGATTCGAGCTGTGTGGGTTGGGACTCTCAGAGGTTGTTTGTTAAAGCTTCTATGATGAACATTCAGAAAATGGGTTTGGTTTTTTGCTTCCTAAGGGTTAGAGCTTGCCATGTGTGTGGAGATTTGCAGGGGAAAGGCAGTGGTTGTGTCCTCGAGCACACAGGCCTGGCCAAATCCCGTGTCCACGTTGCTGTTTGCAGTCTCACTCCTCTAAGGAAGAGCTTTACAAGCTCTTCTTTATCTCCTCTTACCCCTGTCTCCTTCCCACCCTATATGGTCAAAACAACACGTTGTTTTCCCTAAACACTCTCTTGGAAGGAGCTGAGCTGTTTTGACTGAACTCATGCTGTCTTGCTGGAGCAGAAAACAGCCTCTCGGGGCAGATGTTTAATGGGGAAAACTCCAGCCAAGTTGTCTAAAGGATGGACCTGTTCCAAGCCTGCTACGAGGGAATTCATTTTGGCTGATGCTCATTAGGGTCCTTGGTTGTGGGGTACCTTTCCCTTTTTTCAGAGAGGTCCTAAATTTTTTGCCCCTTTTCCCAGGCTCTCTGGGAGCAGTTTCTGTCATAGTTTCTAGCCCGGCAGGGAGCAGCGGTGGCTGGCGAGCTTGCCAGAGCAGGAGGTGGAGCAGTGTGTTCTCATTCTGAACAGACCATGAAAAGGTCTGCTGCAGACAGCAGCGAAATTAACTGAGTGGCCCTAGGTTAAAGTTTGGCAGAACAACTGAAAGCTGTTGTGTGAGGAGCTGTGTTGGAACAGGCTGGGGAGCGATGGTATCTGCTCTGCCGGTTGGGTCATGAATGATCTCGCAGGGCTACAACAGGTGGACACGGACATTGAGAGCAACCACAGCTCACCTGGACTTTGGTTGGAATAGGGGAATCCCAAAGCTTTGTTGAGTTAGGTGTTCTTCTGTCTCAGACAGTAAATGGTAGGTTTTCTAGCATTTGAATGGTGTTACTGGGTCAGGAACCAATTTTTCAGCATTGTATCTGGGTTAAGGCATTCAAAATCAACACCAGGCTCCAGCAGATGTTAAAATCAAATATCCTTTCTCTTAATGCCTCTGCTTTTTTCTGGCCACTCTTGCAGAAAACACTGCCAAAATGCTCAATGCTCTCTGTTGGAGGATGTCTGGACCCACTGTATTGATGTGCCTTTTCTGTTGCCCATTTAGAAATGCCCCTCTCTCAATCACAGGGCTTGTAGAAAGGATTTCTATTGATTGGTTTCAATGTACGCATCTATTTCATGCAGTTCCAATGAAAGCGATGCTATTTAGGATGAGCTTTCAGAAGTCAGGTAAAGTGAAATACCTCTGGTGCATTTCAGTAGGTAACTGTCCTATACTGGGCAATAACAAATTGATGGTCGATTTGGTGCTTCAGATCTGATTGTTTCTGTCAAACCACTCTTGTAGCTGTTGCTGTTCCCTGGACACAGGTGTTCACTGAGGCAAAAGAACAAGATCAGTGCTTTTTCTGCAGCTGCCTGTGCTGGGCTGCATGCCTGTGCTTGAGAGACAATGGCTATTGCTTGCTTACCTGTACAGAATTCCGGCGTAGGAGAACATTTAACCTACTTCTCCAGAGGCCACGCAGGTTTTTATTAACTTGGAGTAATTTTTTTCCCTGACTGGTGAATACAGTGTGATTGCCATCAGCAGTGCAATAACACCGGGTTCTGGGGTGGATTCAATGTCCTCACATTGTCCTCCTTCTGACCCCTCAAAACTCCGTGGTACAGCACAGCCTCTGGGCAGCTTGGTGGTTACACGTGGGTTTAAAGTCTGCTGCAGTTTGAAATGAACTGAACTCAAGCTGTCCATCCCATCCCCAGACTGACCATTTTTAAACCCACACCTGTGTATGTAGAGAAACACAGGCTCTGACAAGCAGCCCAGGAGCCACTGGACATGGACAGTCCTGGTTCTTGTCTGGAAGAGGCCATAAACAAGATGAAGCAGCATCTCTGGGCACTTCACCTGCCATGGTATTTCTGTCAGGGGTGAAAGCTGAGTGCATGTGCTCAGGGTACATCGTGTCCAACAGAAGCACTGAGTGTGAATTAACTGCTTCCATCCTGAGGCAGATTGAGAGCCATGGAAATTTTGAGTTGCCTTTTTGGATAACTATACCTAAGTCCTCTACTTTTTTCTTCCTGTCTTTTCCCTGAGAGGCCAAGAAGCAGAACAGCTGTGAAGTCACCTCTGCAAGATCTCCAGGGCTGGTGCTCCAGCCCCCATAGTCGAACAGACTGTCCTGGTCACTCAGCATTGTCAGCCCAAGCCTGTCAGGGATTTTTCTGTTTCTTGTAGCAGGAACCTATTAAAATATCTGATTCAGACAGGGATCAGAGGTTTCGGTAGGCATCTAGAATAATAACCACCTTTTACCTTGTCTCAGAAGTGTTGTGCTTTCAGGGTAAATGTGGGGTTTCTTTTCTAGTCCATCTTGTCCCTTGGCACAGAAGTGCTGGCACTCAGGTGTGTGGAAGATGTTACAATATCATTTGTGTGGCTCAGAGAAACCATTACCCTGCGAAATAAAAACAGCTCAAGGTTCTCTCCACACAGAGTTCCAGCGTGTTCAGGCACGGTTCAAAGGCTAAAGCAGTGCTAACAGAGCTTTGTCTGCCGTGGAGGTTGCTGCGTTGTCTCGAGTGCCTGACTACAAAGGATGGTGGTAGAGGCTGGTGAGTGCAGCGTGATGAGTACATTGCTCTGTGCCCTGTGGGCATTGAATCGTTTAGGCTCCTTGGGAGAGCCAATTTGCTGTGGCTGGTGCTACATCTTTTGACACTTCAACTCCCCAAAAAGAGGAAAAAAAGACATGCAGGAACGATATGTTCAAAGCAGCTGATGCTGTTCATCGCCTTGGCTGTCCACTTCTGAGAGCTGAAAGGGGTTTGGTCAGGAATAGCCTCGTGTGAAGTTAAGAACAGCCTGGAGATTTAGGTTTGTAGTGGTTTTACTATGGACGATAAAAGGGAGTTTCTCTCTGCCCTGTGGATGCAGTGTGCATGGTGTTGATTCTACCATCTTATTTTCTCTTACTTCACCATGATCTGTGATGGACTGGGCTCTGTTGCCTTGTCTTGGGGTGACCAAAGCAGTTCCCACATGTAGGGCAGTGGTGGTAGAGCAGGCAGATGGCTCATGAAAAGGACACTGCCTGTGCTGGGACTGCAGATGAACTGGGCTGAGTGGGTAAGAAATGTGACCTGTGATCCTGGAGCTGTGCCAGGGCAAGGCAGCAGCAGTTTTCTTCTTGGTTTCTCCTGGTTAATCCCTACTCTACTGGTAAGTCTGAGAGGTGTCATGATTATTTCCCCTTTCTGTCACAGAAGCCCGTACTGAGATGTGGATTTTTTCCCTCTCTGGCCCTCTCAGACTGATGCAAGCCAAGCACTGGAGCAGGAAAATGGGAGTGAAGGTCATGCCAGTAGAGCAGGATGGGTTATTTCTGCTGTGTGACACACTCTAGAGGATGCATTAAAAAGTGATTCTCATACCTCAGTGCTCTGCAGTGACTTGCTATGGAAAGGATGATTTAAAAGTGGTTGTCAGGCTGTGCACTCTGCAGTGCAGGATGAGGCCCTGTGAATGAGAGGAGTTACTGGGTAACCACGGGATCAGGGACTCTTCTGCCTTTAGTTACTGTTTGTTTGCTTCTTTAGAACAGCCTCTGCTGAATGCTTGTGTGTCTTGATAAAATCCATAAGGACTGCTCTGTCTGCCTGCCCCAGGTTCACCTACGGCCACGCTGGCACAGTCTACAAGGAATTCGTGTACATTTCAGGAGGCCACGATTACCAGATCGGCCCCTACAGAAAGAACCTGCTGTGCTACGATTACCGCACGGATGTGTGGGAGGAGAAGAGGCCCATGATCACTGCCAGGGGGTGGCACAGCATGTGCACCTTGCAGGACAACATCTACTCCATTGGCGGCAGCGACGACAACATCGAAACCATGGCTCGGTTTGACATCCTCAGCGTGGAGTCCTACAGCCCCCAGTGCAACCAGTGGACCAGAGTGGCCCCTCTGCTGCAAGCCAACAGCGAGTCGGGGGTGGCAGTTTGGGAAGGCAAGATTTACATCCTCGGAGGCTACAGCTGGGAGGAAGCTGTCTTCTCCAAAACAGTCCAGGTCTATGACAAGGAGAAAAATAAGTGGTGCAAAGGGACGGACTTGCCCAAAGCGATTGCTGGAGTGTCCGCATGTGTCTGTGCCCTGAAACCCAAAACAGAGGACAAAAAGAAAAAGACAAAAACAAAAAAACATCAAGATCGAGGAAGATGACCACTCCTGGATAGCCACCCTTGGATGGTGGACTCCGAAAGGACCTTGTATTTAGACATTTCTATCTAACCTTTATTCTTTTTCTTTTTAAACAGGATGGGGTGGGCATCTTCTGGAGCCTCAGAAAACGTCCACTTGAATGTGGGTTTTGGATTAAACTCATGTTTAAGGTAAAAACAACAAAAGACACCAAAAACTCCCCCTCTTGCTATACAAAGGGTGATGTGGCCAGAGAGGTGCTGCTGCTTTTCTGAATGTTGAGGCTTAGGCTTTTCCTTCTGTGGTTCACGGCATTTCCACATACATCGTATTCTATCGACGTTTTAAGGAAGTTTTTAAAAACAACTTTTATACTTTTTTATACCACATTTTGCTAACTCAGTCTCTCGTTTGCCATATGTTACATTGTTGACTGTAGAAGCTGCTGCTCTGTGCTCGTGACCCCGGTGTTGGCGTCAGGAACTCCTCGTTTGATGATCTTTGGTCTCTGTGTGGCTTGGCCAGGACGTGGTGCAACTGTTGGAGCAGCACTGGCATTCCCAGCATTGTCAGGCAGTCAGCTGGAATTGGGACTATTGTCACAATTCCAGCTTCCCCAGAGCCCAGCTCGCCAGCCATGCTCATAAACACTCTTTATTTCAGTGACTGGTGATCTGCTGAGTGGATTGCAAGGGCTTTGGTTTAAAGATCAGCTCCTGATCATTGCTGTTATTTTTCCTCAGTCCTCCCCTCCCATCTCCCTTTCCATGTATTTCAGATTTGCCTTTTCTTCCATCTGGTATATATGCAGGTGGTATCCTGCTACCCTCATTCTTTTGTCTTTTTTTTTATTCCCCAACTACTTCCCTCAACAATTGGAAAACACTAAGAAAACATTTTTGCACTTAATTTCATTTGAAACTCTGGTAAATCCAAGACCTACTACAAGTACACATGTACTGAAAGAGGTAACTGAATAAATTTCTGGAGTGCAAGGAGGTTATGGGTTGTTTCTTCAATGCTAAGAAAACTAGTTGGAATTAATTTTCTGAAACTCCCTGAGGTTCCTTTTTGGTGGTTGTTTTTTTCTTAATCTAAAAAAAAGCCTCAGGAGTCAGTCTTTCATTTGCATTAATGGATTTATTTTAAAGCCTTTGTATACTGCATGAGGTAATGGTTATTCTTTTTTAGCCTAAAAATAAATTTAAAACAAAACCAAAAAAACCCAAATCAAACACTTTGGTTATGACAAGCTCATGGACAAGTTTTTGGGGTTATTTTTTAATATATGAAATCCTTGTTATGTTGACTGACAACTACTTAATTTTTTGGGGACATTTTCATGTGTAACTATAGAATAAAAATTTCAAAGACTTGCTTTGTTTCTGTTACTGGATTGCTTGTTACTATATCCCCTCTTTTAACGTGTTTATGTATTACATTAATGTCTGGGAACAATAAATCCAGTTTAGAATATTCTATTCATCGTGGTCTGACTTGTGTATTGATTTCACTGAGGTTTTCCTTTTTGATTAGTTGGAAAAAAATAACCCTGTAATCATTTTTCAGTGAAATTGATAATGGTGGAAACATTTTAGTAGGAAGGTAAATTTAACAATATGAAGTAGAAATAGAACTTATTTAGATAATTCATCTTTTCTGCATTTTTCTGCTCCAGCCAGTTAGAAGAGACAAGGGGGAATGGCTTCCCATTGCCAGAGGGCAGGGTTAGATGGGATATTGGGAAGGAATTCTTCCCTGTGAGGGTGGGGAGGCACTGGTACAGATTGCCCAGAGGAGCTGTGGCTGCCCCATCCCTGGAAGTGTCCAAGGCCAGGCTGGACAGGGCTTGGAGCAACCTGGGATAGTGGAAGGTGTCCCTGCCCATGGCAGGGGTGGGAACGAGATGGGCTTAAGGTCCCTTCAACCCAAACCATTCTATGATTCTATGAAATTCCTTTCCACATTTTTGCAGCTCTGACAAAAGACCCAATCCAGTTTGTAGGGTGTTTTCAAAGACAGTATTTAATGGGGTGTAGATAAACAATTACGATTTCTTAACGTTAAACTTCATTGCATGAACAAAAGATGGCTTCAGTGCTCATCGAAGCAAGCTTTGTTTCCCCTGGTCTGTGTATTGGGGAAAATACCAAAGCCAGAGGCCGTGAGTGAGTGTGGGACATCTCCTGTGTCATTAGAGGTCACTGGGGGATCTTACCTGTTGTTGCCAGAAGCATCTTTCCATTATTAAAGGAAGAAGTGATTCCCATTTGCACCTCCAAGGGAGCACTGCTAAAGGCACGGTCTGGCAGAGTGCCTCTCGATTTGGGATGTTGTGTATCCTGACTTATCACCCCTTGGGAAATGTTAGCAGATAGCACAGGGAGCTTGGAGATAAGCCACGCTCCAGAGCGCTGCACGGCTTTGGGGAATTGGTGTGCTGGAATTTCTGAAAAATGAGAGGGAGAATTTGTGCGACATGAGTGGATTTCTTCTCTGGTCTTTGAGGTCTGAACAGACCTCTTGGTGAGGAATTAGGGTTGGTAGAGGAAAGTTGTATTCTCCTGGTTCAGCCTGGCTCCTGAACCTGCACATCCCACCGCCTTCATCCCTAAGCCCTGTGAAGCGTTTTACTCTTGCCAGGAAACACAGCTCTTTCTTCCTGCCCCAGGGAAAAATAACTACTGCTCTACCTAACTCATTTTTAAAAAGGCTTCCATTGCCAAATTCTGAGGAAAGCTCGTTTTACCTGAAACAAAGCAGCTACCAAAACCCTCAGGTTTGTTCTTCCCACACTTCCATGCCTGTATTGTGGCATCAGCATGTCAAGGAGCTGCTGCCTGTAACTCTGACGTTAGATAACAAATCCCTCGAGGCACCCTGAGGAAAAATTACAGCCTGGTGTGAGATGCAATTGTTTTGAAGGCTTGAGAAAGAAGATGGAAATATTTTTGTTCTCGAGTTGAAATCTTAAACTGGGAAAAATGTGCTGGTGTCTATCTGTGTAAGAGATCAGACTGCTTTCAGTGCTTTCTTCCAAAGACTGCTGATTTTCCAGGCACTGTTTAGGATTCCGGATCCTTGCGTGACAACAAAAAAGGGGTCGTGTGTCTAGGGAATGCAAAGAAATAATTTAACCCTCAGTACTCTTTCTGAGAGCAATTTAACTTGCAGAAAACAAGTGCAGATTTGAATTGTGATTCTTCCCTTGGTGATACGTCTTAGCAAAGCTCTGACCAGTAAGACAAAGAAAAAAAGGTGGTGTGACAAGACAGCTTTAAATATTATTTTATTTCAGCTTCTTGAGCTCTTTCAGTTCTCATGAATGTAATAATGCTCTAGATGCTAATTATTCCTTCATGAACTTATGGCTTTATGATGTCTTAGGGATCAGGTCAGGGCAGACAGAGAGGTTCTGTCAGTGCACTGTGCGAGTCAAA
Source organism: Corvus brachyrhynchos (assembly GCF_000691975.1). Taxonomy (NCBI): domain Eukaryota; kingdom Metazoa; phylum Chordata; class Aves; order Passeriformes; family Corvidae; genus Corvus; species Corvus brachyrhynchos. The sequence continues at coordinate 1,009,320 of NW_008239324.1, read as the reverse complement.
GCACGGCTCAGCTACTCACAGCTTCCTCCTCCTTCCTGGTAACTCCACATAGGGAGGGACACAGCCCAGTCACGGGGTTGTTGATGCTTGCTACACGCATTTTTTAATTCCTCCTGGAACTCGGAGTTGCTTTGGGAAAAAGTATACTTCTGTTTTTATGATGATGGGTTTGCTGACAGAACATGAGGGGAAGGTGAGATGGAGACTTGGTGGTTCTTTTGAGGCTCCAGAACTGAAAGAGATGATTGAACGAGAAGAGAGAAGACTTATACTTAAGATAAGGATGAATAAGTCACAATTAATTAGCCAGAAGTTCTGCATAGATAATTGAAACACTGAGTCAAGCACCCACATAATCTACTAAAGGCTTGTCCACACTTTGAATCTGTTTCAGGTTGGCTTGAACTAGTCCATGCTTAAGTTTTATACATCAACAAATTTGTTACAAATTTCCAGCAAATTTTGGAATATGGAGTTTGAAGTCAGGTTTGTACTAACCCATTTTTTGAACTAAATAGCTGCTGTTTGTGTCCTGTGGTGCCTGGCTCGTGGTTCCCACCTGCAGAAACATTACCTGCCATGCTGCTCTCTGGTTCCCTTTGCCCACTCCCACTGCCCACTGCTGGCCTGGGATATTTAGGGCTCAGAAAGTTGAAAAAATATTACCAAGGTTGATAATTCTACAATCTCTGATGCTGACCTAGAGCTGGCTGATACTGTACTGCAAACTTAAACATCCTATTTTTACTATGAGCCAACTGGCCCTTCCTGAGATCCAGCCAGGGAAGGTGTCTGCTGCTGGCAAATACTTTATGTAGGCAAAGCCCTTATTGGACCTAGAAACTGTTGGGATAAAGGTTCTGCATCTCTGAAGAAAAAGTCTTGGGATGTCCTGAAACTCTTGACACCAGGGGGAAGCCCTACAAGGATAGCAGTAGACCTGCCACAGTCATCAACCTGTTCCTGCAGTGCAGCAGGAAGGTATTTCCTCTGTCCCTAAAAAAGTAGATGTGAGGGTCCTGAGTGCTTCAACTCCCCAAAAGTCATCCTCAGAAGTGCTCAGAAGTCATGTGTACACATCTCCCGGGCGCTGTCATGAGCACAGATCTCATGACCCAGTGAAATCACATGGAGTCCCCGGCACTTTGCATTTCCAGCAGGGTAAGAGCAATTACAGCAGCACCTGGGAGGCAGATACCGTGGGAGTGGTTTATCCAGCTCCTGGGCTGCTGTCAGACTATCCTTTAATTCCACAGACTCATCGGTTGTTGATAAATTCACATGTTGTTAGTAATTATCCCATGAATCTTGAGAACATGGATACACAGAAAGTGTATCCATTGTTATTTTTTTTAATTTGGAAAAGCAACTTGTTGTTTTGCAGGGATAATTCACAGCCACTGGCATAAAGGATGGAAGAAAACACAACTGATTTATGCAATGAAGGCAGTAATGAAATAACAGGCCACTAAAACAGGCAAAAATTAATAAAACAGAACTGAGGTGGAAACTTTCCAGCGGGTAAGTTTCATCAAAGCATGGCATTACAAAAAAAACCCCTTAGGTTATTAGGAAATATGATGGTAAAATGTTAACAGACTTTATAATTAAACTATACAAAGATGGGATAAAATTGAACATGTTTTAAATGTTGCTGAATGAGACAGTGACATCCTTTCTCAGTTTTCACCCTCAGCTCTGGGTTTTAACAGTTTTGGTATTTGAATTTTTTGCTTTCCAGGCTGAAGACACTGTGCTCATTTGTATTTTGAAACAGTCAGTTTACTTAGGCAGCATTGTGGGCAGAAGGGAATTTTGCCTTCAACCAGACGAGCTACGTAAGGGTTTTCACTCCATTATTTACCTTGTAAATTAGACTCCCGAGGGGAGAGGGGCTTTCAGACGTTTGAAATGCTGTATGCAAAAAGCCTGAACATTTGTCTCCCTTTTTTGTTTCTCTCTTTTAATATTAACCAGCCATTTTCACTGCTGGTTCTCTGCCTCAGGAGAGCACAGCAACACTTGCGAGAGACAAAAGCGAGGGAGCGGCAGCTGGGTGTGTCAGCTGGAAGGGTAAAAGACTGATAGAGAAAATCATTTACTGTCATCAGCACACAGTAAGTGTTGCACTTCACAGAACAGGAGGGACATGTCCTTGTCGTGGAGACGGGGATGAATCTTCTCCCCACTTTCTGTGAACAGCCAAAGACACAAAGTTCTTGTGTTCTCTTCCTTTTCTTCCCTTCAGCTTTCTCACTGATATAAAGTTGTGTCTACCACTTGCTTCCCAGCCGAAGTAGACTTTTGCAGGCCTTCGTCGTTTTTTAAGGAAAAAAATATGGAGTAAATTAGAGATTATTTTGATGGATTCTTGCCTGGGGGTTTCAGTATTGTTATGACTCAATCCACTCAAAATCATGAGATTGGCTTAGTCATTCTTTTTTTTTTTTTTTTCCCCCCCAGACACAAACCCTGAACCCATTCCCACCCTGCTTATTTGGGACAGAGGTGGCACAGATTTGGTCTGGCATCATCTGGGCACACAGCCTTCCTTACCTGTCACCTGCCAGAGTGGCCCTTGGCATGTGGCCTTTTACAGATGAAATTTGGACATTAGGAGGAATTTCTTCACAGAAAGAGTGACTAAACATTGGAACAGGCTGCCCAGGGAGGTGGTGGAATTACCATCCCTGGAGGTGTCCAATGACTTGATGTGGCACTCAGTGCTCTGATCTGGCTGACAAGGTAGGGATTGGTCATAGGTTGGACTCGATGGTCTTGGAAGGCTTTTCCAACTTAATTAAGGAATCACAGAATTATTTGGGTTGGACAGGATCTCTTGAGATCACCCAGTCCAACGACCTCGCCAAGGCAGGGACATCTGGAGCAGGTGACACAGGAACGTGGCCAGGTGGGGTTGGAATGTCTCCCTCACAGGAGACTCTATGCCCTCCCTGGGAAGCTATTCCAGTGCTCTGCCACCCTCAACGAACAGAAATTCTTCCTCATGTTGAGGTGAAACTTCTCGTGTTTTAGTTTACGGCCATCGCTGCTTGTCCTGTTGTTGAGCCCCATGGAAAAGGGTCTGGCACCATCCTGGCACGGAGTGCCCAGAGAAGCTGTGGCTGCCCCATCCCTGGAAGTGTCCAAGGCCAGGCTGGACTGGCCTTGGAGCAACGTGGTGTAGTGGAAGGTGTCCCTGCCGATGGCAGGGGCTGGAACTGGATGATGTTTAAGCTCCCTTCCAACCCAACCCACTCCATGATTCTGTGATCCTTTTGGCGCCCACCCTGGCGATATTTCATACGCATTAACGAGATCCCCTCTCAGCCTTCTCTTCTCTAGACTAAAAACGCCACGCTCCCTCAGCCTTTCACACGCGAGATACCCGGCGAGGTGTTCCGGGGAAGTTTTTTGGGATCCCCGCCCGCCTTCCCGCCGGGGGCCGCCCGCTCCCCTCACGGAGGCGGAGCCCCCGCCCGCCCTTTTCCCTCGGCGCCCTCAGCTCCCGCCCCGTGCGCGCGCAGCG
>NW_008239324.1:994452-1005322 GCF_000691975.1 Corvus brachyrhynchos | reverse complement strand
AAACGATTCTATAACGAGAAGGGAATAAGGAGATTTGTAAACTAATCCTCCCCCCCTCCCCCCCGCCCAAACACTCGATAAACCCCGGCGCATCGGGGTGCAAAGGGCTGAGTGTTGCAAGATCGCCGTGCACGGGGATGCCTGTGTGGATTCCCTGTATCCCACTGGCTGAACCAGGCGGGAGATTTGTGCACGGAGTGGAAAAAAAACTGCAGTCGTGGTGGTTTTTCGCTGGAAGTTTACAGCTCGGTTCCTGGGCTAATCCAGTGTGTGCTTAGAGCGAATGATTGAGTGGGTTCGCTTCGCTGTTTCTTTCCCTTAAGGTTTTTCTCTCAATTTTTTTTTAAGCAGGGATGTCAGGAAAAGTGTGTGGAGCACAGAAGTGTTTTATTTGCAAGACTTAGAGCAACTTCGTTGTTAGCAAATAATAAAGTTTTGAAAACTATGGTGGCGTTAAACATGATTTTGTTAAAGATCCGTGCCGTCTGTCATAGAAAATACATTTCATGAATTGTAAGTCATTTCGGACAAGGTGATGCTTTATTATGATTTCTGGGGGTTTTGTTTTTTGGGGTTTTTTTTTCTGAATGAAATTAAGTTACACATCAAATGAAGTTGTGCACTGGTGGCACTGACACTGATTTTTCCATAAAAAAAAGTTTGTTATCGGTGAAAACTATACCGACTTTTTTGTCCAGCTTGATTTATTTATGTTTGAGAGAAAAACGTGAATGATTTTGTTACTGTGGGTGTTCTTAAGGCAATTGCAGTGTCTGGAGTTTGTTTCAAATTTAAGAATAATTTAAAAATTTTATATCCTTCAAGTTTTATTTCAAAGTGAAGGAACCTCGCTTGCTTTTGGACCTTTTTTTACTGTCCCAGTGAATGATTTTTGGAATGCAGGTATGTCAGAAGGATTCACTGTCCAGCTCAAGAGTTGTTTCACTCCCTGCTTTCTCCCCCCTCAGAGCTCAGGAGTGCATGTGGTCAGTTTGATAAGTTTAAGGTTTGCAATGCAGCTTTCTTCATGATTTAGAAGAGTTAAGGACGTGTTTTGGTCTGTACATCATTATATTGGTGTACTTTTAAACAAAACAAAGTTAAGATGATGATTTAATTTATGGCGAAGTGCTGCATAGCTGAAATTAAAACTGGGCTGTAAATTCATCTTTAGTAGCAACTTGAGCATAGACTATTTTAAATCATCCCCCTCTATAGGTAGGGGTGGATTTTTAGGTCTCGAGAGGCTGCTCCTTAAATTATAATATATTATTTGTATTATATAGTTTGTATATCATTTGGAATATATATAATTTAGAAGCACATTTGTAAGATATTGTTTAGCTAGTGATTTGTTCATGTTATTAAACTCAGCCTATTTTTGTGTTTTGGGTTTTTTTTTTTAATTCAACCAGTTTATTGAGATGCTCTCTGGGGTTTATGTGAATATGTCTTCCAGAACAGTGTGGTGCTATGATGCTGAATTAAGGTAACAATGTTTTGGACTCTTTTGGGTGAAAAGCCTGAAGATAAGTTAAGGGATGCAGTTTTAGGTGTAGGTGTTTCCTTTTTGTTTTAGGGTGGTAGTGTTGCAGATCACTAGAAAAAAATAAGAAAGTTTTGATGAAAGTTGTCTGTTGCACAAGATAAATAAGATTTTTGAGTCCTTAACGTTTGTGTCATGATGCAGAGGTAGACTAAAGTGTGTTGTTCCTTCATATCTCTAATTTGGCTGCACTGTCATTGAGGCATTTTTTTGTCATGCAGGGGAAAAAACATCTTCAGGAAAATCCTGCTGCTCCTCCAGCTAAAACGCAGATTTCTGCCAGTGGATGGATTCATGGAATAGTGGGCAGAAATATTTCATCAGTCAGTTTGCACATTGTGACAAATGAATCCCGAAACACCATCATATTGAATATTTCCAAAGGGACGTTGATTTTGGGTGGCCATCTCGCCAGCGAGCGCAGGATTGTTTGATATCAGAGTTTAGATATTGCTGGTCGTTTGTACCTCTATTCCATGTCACTATTTCATAATCATCTCATGAGAGATTTAAGTGCTGCTGTCATTCTGCTGGGCATGTGCTGACTGTATTCACAATCTGTACTTTTTTTAAGGTGAGCTAGAAGTAAACCTGCTGTGTCGCTCCATGACACTAAAGATGCTAAGCTGATCTGGTTAAAACCACTTGTTATCAAGGACATCTACAAATCTCTTAAAAAAAAAAAAAAAAGCTTAAAAATTATTTCCCTGTTTGGAAAGAATAAAACTCTGTAGGAGCTGTATAAACAGTTGTTTTAGCCACTTTTTCTGTTGTTTTTCATAGAAGGAATTAATACAGATGCATCGTTTGTAAATCCTGTGAAAACAAGTTAAGCAGAAGAAAGGATACCATAGCAGAATGAATCATTTATGCTTGTTTTGTTCTTTCACCATTACTGTGGTGTCAGATGAACTCGGTGCCATTTTAAATGTACCACGTTTCCCCCAAACCCAGCTGAAGTGAAAACCAGGCAAGTTTGAGCTCAGAAAAAAAAGCTGAACAAGCTCCTAGGCTGCTCATCCTCACCCAGGTTGTGTCTGGCCTGGCAACCAGAAGAACTGGAACTCAGAACATGGCATGCAACCTGACTCCCTGAAATACTGCACTGCAAACTGCCTCTTTTATGGCCAGCTTGGAGGGCTGCTCCCTGGCAGGGTGTAGTTTGGTGTTTCCTTAAGCCAGGGCTCTTTCTAGAAGACAAAAAAAAAAAAAAAAAGCAGCAGTCTGCAGGCATTTGTGCTGTGCTGTCTTTGCAGTGCATTGCCTGATGTTTGTGGTGATTAGGAAATCGATGTCTCAAAAATAATATCAAAAAAAAAGGTTGTTACGCAGCTGGATAAGTTTCTTGTGCACATATGTGTGATGTTGGAGTGTCCTCATGGGCAGAAAGAAGTGTTTGGGGATGGGGCAGTTGGATTTTGTCAGGTTTGTGAAATTCACTGAAGATACAGGGGACACCCTGAACACAAAAGGTGGCCGTGGAAAAGGGCTGCTGGGGACTAAAATTGGTTCTAAAATTGGAATTGGAGGGACGTGTGTGAGTGCACCATCTTGCTGCAGCTGCTCAGTTGCTGTCCCATGTTTTAAAGGGCTGAAGAAGCTGGATTTGTCTCTTCCCTCTTCTTTTTCATTGCTCAGAAGGGTCTGGGTTCATCTTTTGCCCATGGAGTGAGTAGTTATTCCAGGTTTCCGTGATCTTGGGAATTCAGGCTGCAGCTGAAACTGGGAGTTTCAGTAGCCAGAAGGGATCATTTGCCTTTCTAAAACGTGAATGGTGAATCCACACAGAGTAAAGTGGGTGAATGTGGGTTGGTTGACTTAAAAAAAGGAAGTCTGGGAAAACTGACATGGAACTTAAATTTGGAACTATATGGCAGCATGCAAATAGGCTAAAACCCACAGGTTTTGTGAATCACTGCTATTTATTCTGTGCATTCTAGACTATAGCACTGATCTGGAGACTTCTTAGAATGGATCCAGCCATTTACCTATTAATAAATCCAGTTTCTGTAGGCAGTTGCTCAGACATACTGGTCTTTCCATTCATGTAGCTGTTAAAATACTTGTGAAGTTAAGTGGGGTTTTGTTTATAGGTAAACTGAGCAGTCTCGTTTCTGTTTAGTGATCGACACACAACATGCTGTGTCGTACAAAACTGCCAAATCTGTTATAATAGAAGTTGCTGGCCTTGGGCCATTGGATTATAGTCATTTGTCACTCTAATGCCATTTCAGCAATGTAGATGTTCATTTCCAAAGAATTAAACATGCTGGAACTGCGGTTTTTCTTTTTGATGGAAGTGTTTTATGTGTGATCATTAAACATACAACTGGGGATTAGGGAACAAAGGGTTATGCTTCATGCTGAAAAAAGTGTGTGTGTGTACATATGTGTGTGTTTGTATATTCAGACATTCCATAATAGAATAGTCTGATATTTTAAAATTGAGGTTCTAAACCCTATTTTTGATTTATGAAATTGTAACATACACATTTCAGATTGTTTTAAGTATTTCCAATAATGGGGCTGTGTTGGTTATTTTTAAAACACTTAAAAGGATTCTGTTTTGTTAGTGCTCATGTTAATATATTCATTAATGCTTTAATAGAGTAAAACTTTGAAGTACATTAGACTTTTCATTTTGTATTTGACTCTCTAATACCTAATTTATTTCCAGATGTTCTTGATATTTTAAATACGTCTAAGAACTTTTCTGCCTTGTTTAACAGCATAAGATTTATTGATGTTCAGTGTGTGCTACAAGGTCTGTTTTTCTTCACCTGTAGTTAGGCAGGAGGAAGATTAAATCACAGTAGCCCTAATAAAGTGTTTGTGTAAGGCTCCTTTGAATCGTACACCTTGTGAAAAAGCATGTGTTCTTAAAATCAGGAAAGGCTTGTTGAGATTCTGTGGTAGTCACCAGTGTTAGTGCCATAGGAAAGAAATGCGCAGGAGCACTTTGGGGAATTGCTGCTTGTAGTATTGTATGTGAATTCATATCATGGATGGAAGCTTTAAAAGAAGCATTGTATGTTATTTGCATTGGAATTATAGTAGGAAAGAAAGGGGTATAGATGAGCTGCTATCGAGGGTAATGTTAACACAAACTGGAAAACCACTTAGCCACTGGAAAAATACAAAATGGAAAACCATTTCAGATCACTTTCAGGGATCTGAAATTTTTTTTACTTTGTTAAAAAAGTAAATACCCCAAGTGAGTCTCAGCTTTGAGGTGGAAGAGAAAAAGGCACGATCTGTAAGAAACTGTAAAGAAGAGAATGTCTCTAAAGGTTGTGTGAAAAGATGCATTTAAAAAACCATGCAAGAAAGTAGGTCTTCTTCAAAGAATTCTGTGTATGAAAGACTTCTTATTTTGTTTGAACTACACTGAGCAGACCAGCAGAAATAGCTGAGTTATTCCCTCAGTGCACTGGGCATCATGTTTTTTCATACAGCATTTAGAGCCTGCTGTAGTGATCCACAGATTTCCTGCCTCATTTTTCCCCGTGAATGTTGCAGGCTGGTGATGGCTTTGCCACTGTAACTCAAAATACAGAAGTCGTGTATCATTCATACAAAGAAGTGAAGGCTTCTGGTGTGAAAATGTTTTGTCTTGTTGGAGTGGGATGCCTTTGTAGGTACTATAGCAACCTTTTACTAATAGGCAAGATACTGATAATCCCTTGAATTCTTGGTGCAAGCATTAGGCTGGATGGAGAGTGAAATTGAAAAAGTTTGGTTAATTTGTTTAATGGTAGGGGCAGGCAATTAGGTTAGTGGTATTCAAATAATGGTTTTGGACCATTTTACTTAGGGGAGAGTATTTGGTTCAAAATTAGGCTGGTGCATAGTGTAGGATGGCCTTGTCATTTTAAATATGAGTAGATAGGGTAAAAAGGAGAGGGGAGTCAAGCAGAAAGAAAAAGAGCCATTGTCAGCACAGGTAACAGCTGAATTGCAAAAAGAATCGAGTTCTCTTGAGTTCCAGTCTACTTAGTCTGTCCATTAAATCTTACGGGTTCTAATAATAGCTAGCTGACCAAAGAAAGTAAGAAATAGCACTCTGATGTCCTCACAGCATGGAAAACCTCACTTTCTGTTCTGCTGCCTTTGGGATACAAAACCACAACTGTTAGAAAATGTCTGTGGAGCACTGTAGTTAATTGATACAAAGTTGGAAAAAAAAGTCAAAGACAACTTATTGAGGCAATTTCCACTTATTTAGGCAGTGCTCACTTCTCAGCTAAGGGCTGTGACCGTAGACCATTGCCCTCAACAAGAAGTTTAAGCTTCCACATTTCACACCTAGTGAGAAGACAACAACAAAAAAAGGGTTTATACAGTTTGTGTGCTTTCAGAGCAGGCAAGAATGAAATACATAAAATTGTCATCCTGGCATTGCAAGCAACAGAAAATGTAAGTGAAGCAGAATCAGAAGTGTGAAAGAGGAGCAGTCAGCTTTCAGAGCAGAAGAAATAAAGCTGTTGAGTTTGCTCCTGTCAACAGGTTTGTGGTCTCAGTCTCTTGAACTTCATCGTCGTCCAGACACTGCACTGGGCTGTGGTGGTCACTGGGCTGTGGTGGTCACTCTTGTTGCTATGAGTCCAGGAAGAAGATGCTGCCATGGTGTTTCAGGTACTGCCACTGCTCTGAGTTTTCTGAATTGGTCAGGATAAAGGCAATGGACGTGTATTACACTTAGCACTAACGATTGTCACATTAAGGCAAATATGATTTTCTGGTTTGGTGTAATCACGTCCTTAAAATAGAGATTTCCCCAAGTTCTCATCAGTATTGAGCCCTGCAATGATGTGGTAGAGCAGTTGTGCACGTTTTTTCCCTTTTGCTTTGTTGCTGTTGGCAGTGGTGAGTACCAGGGGTTGCAGCTGGGTCAGAGGGATCCCTCCTGCCCCACAGCAGTGCTCCAGTGGGGGCTGAGCTGTGTGGCCTGGGTGTTTTGATGGTAGTGTGGCTTCATAGTTGTAGTTAAAAAAGAGAAGCTAAGAGCAAATGTGTTTTTTAACCGTTTGGTTTGCAAACCAGTTTTTTTTCTAAGTTTATTTTGTGACAGCTTAAAATAAAAAGCGCTTCTAATTAGTGAAGAACTGCTCATTGGTCAGGTCTGAGTGTCCAGCACATCCAGTGTGTTTACTGAGTAGCCAGCAATATTTGATAATGGCAGACATCACTAATGTGAAACTTAAATCAGTTTGTATTTTCTAGTTCAGTTTGTGTTTTCTGTCTTATTTGCAAAACAGCTATTTTGAACAATTGTGTGAGTAACTCATTGCTTTACTGAATGTCATTATGATTTTCAAGATTTTTTAATTAGATTTCGAACCAAAAGAGGCAATGTACAGCCCCATGAGAAGCATTTTCTTCCAAAAGCTGCCTAAATTGGTGTTGTTTGAAAATGGAAAGTATTATAGGTTCAGAGTGTGAAGAAGTGTGAGGGTTGAGGGTGTGGTTTCATGGTTGTTGCTCAACCTTGTCTGCATTGTGGGCCAGATAACAATTTGATAGTACTTCTGTGGGGGTCTCTAAAGCCGTGGATGGATGGGGGAGAGGAGAGAAGGAGGTGCTGGAGTTGCAGAAGAGCTGGTGGAGCTGTGGGGTGGGAGCAGGGACGTTGCAGACCGAGCTGCTCCTGCCCCTGTCCCTGCGCTGAGGAAGCTGAAGAGCCAGTGCAGAGCTGCATTTGCTCCCTGCTGGGTGTTGATATTCCTGTTCAGAGACGCCTGGATGAGCAGGCCAAGGAAGTGGTGACTCAACTCCTGCCTGCATGGAGGGTACATGAGCTATGAGTGTACTCTGATCTCTGAGCATTGGGGGCTTTACCAGTTCCTCAGTATATTCTGGTTTAATTCCTTTTTCACCTTCAGAAAGCAAAAGAATTTCAGTATCTTTGAGACTGTAAATGTGTCGGGAAATATCTGGAGTGCTGTGCTGTGCATTCTCTTCATTCATATGTGCAAAAGAATTCTGCATGCTAACAGAAGATCTTGTACAAGGAAAGACATAAAGTAGCAGCATTATCAGTGTTAGTCTTTTGAAATGAGCTGCTTAAAAAAAAGTCTTAAAATTGTCAAAGCTTTCTTGCAGTGTATCTACTGCCCTACTCATACCCAATTTTTAATGCTGTCGCTTAAAAATATGAGTGTTTAATATGCTTAGTGTTTGGGGTGTGGTGGCAGCAGTGTATTAATCTGTGCATTTGTTTTAACAGTTATGTTGCATCTATGTAATATTGTTTTGCAGATACTTAAGCTCTAAAACTGTCTCAGGAGGCGGTGGCATCTGTGTGGTGTCCCAATTTTCATTTTAACTTGCAAACCCCTTTGAAATACAACGTTGCTGTCACGAGCTTTGCCAGATCCTCACAGGTTTCTGCCTGCCATACATTGGGCTGATAGAGGAGGTGGATGGCTGAGAATTTCCTGAGAATCAGAACATGGGATGGTGTCCTCATGGGACATCCCCCATCCATGTGTGTCACCTGGTGAAGTCCTAGAAGGGGCTGGAGTTCCTGCAGGAGAAAACACAGTAAGAACCTCTGCAGAACTATTACTCTCAAACTTCAGCTGATACAGAACTTAAAATATTGGAGACTTCATTATGTAGTGGTAGTTGTGTTTCTTTTCTGTGATCCCCATGAGTCATTTACCAATCATTGTATTTTTCACATATTCTCTGGTTTATTTTTGGCTGTTTCTCTATGAGATAACCCATTTTTGGCAGGTCACAGCTCACAGAGGGGAAAGTCTCATTCTTCTTTGTTCCTGGCCACTTGTATATTTTGTTTGACACTGGTTCCTCACTTGCCTTAACACTCCTTCCACCAGTGGAAAAGTAAATTAAGAAGTCATCTGGGACATTTTTTTCTCAGTTTGACTGTAATCACCTCTCTGATCATTCAGCATGTGGAGAAGAGGTGAGATTGTGAATCCAGCAAAATGTTGTAAGCATTCAGCCCTTCAAAAATTTAGGGTTGAAATGTGAAGTTAGGCCATCAAAAGAGGCATATGAGTCCTGGGTAGGTGGGCTTAGCTGCTTTCCAAAAGTGCTAATCTGTACTCTTTGTCAGGATGGAGTCCAGATAGCTAATTTTTGCCTCACCTAATCTTAGCCATCTTAAATCCTGCCCTGAGTAATTGCTTGTGAAAAGCACTGTGTGGGTGACTCGTCTGCTGAGGTGCTGTTAGTGATAAATTTTAGTTTTCTACAGTGTTTAGCTACAGTAATTCAGAGGCTATGCATTCTTTTCCCACTTTCCTTTATATTCCACTGTGCTTTCCCGCTTGCTTGACAAATAGGAACAGCAATCTCCTCATACCCAGGGTGGAATTGTTCTCTGGGATAGGTCTGTATTGATCCTTGGAGGTATTTGTCCTCTGAAGATGAGAGTAGTGGAAATAAGCAAAGAAAATACCAAACATACACAGACTAGTGAGAATCAAATGAGGATACAAGCAGTCTGAATTTTTGTGCAGCTTTGCTTTTGATTGCTATATTTTGGAAGTATAATTTTTAGTATAATTTCCATACCTTAAATAATAGGGGGCCATCCAGAATGTCGGCTGCTGTATCTGCAAGGTTGGCACCTTCACCTGCATGGGAAGGGCACTCACTGTTGAGGCACATGGAGCAGCTCACAGGAGAGGGAGTGTGAGATACAAACTGCTGTAACTGAGTTAAAGAGGTTCCTCACAACAGTAGAAGGATTACGTGACTCCAGAATTTTGGGTGATAGTTCAGCTGTTGGAGGGGAGAGTGGTCTGGCAGGCACAAAACCCAGTCTCAATTTCTTTTTTTCTCCTTTGCTGTCTCCACCAATAAACCTTCAGATCCTCTGTCAGTGCTTCATCTAACTCTTGTTCCTCATCTTTGGCCTCATCAAACCAATTGTAATATTCTTGAACTATTTAAAACGTGCCCATATTTAATCTGTTTCATTTCTTAAAACTCAGGTTCTTTCACTTTTTATTCCTAGAGCTCTACTTCTGTTTTTTTCTTTTTAATAACCTCATCCAAGTCCAGATCTATTAAGTTTTCATTCTTTAAACCATGGATTTGAAGGATAAAAGCAGTCTGTGAGGTAAATCCAGGTATAGTAAGAACGGAAGAAAGGCTTCGCTCTGTCAGGGCAGTGCCAAGCAGCTCTGCAGTTCATGAAACATTCCAGGAAAGCTGGTCTTTGTTCCAGCAGCCCAGAGCATCCTGTGTGGCCAGGGTAGGAATGTGCTGGCTCCTGGATACTGCAGACTGTGGGGATGGTAGGGAAGATGCATGTGCTGGTTTTCCACCTGAAGGAACTTAGAGGAGCTTGTGGAAAATAATCCTTCAGGATCTTAGCTGCTAGAATAGCTGCTAAATAAAGATTTTGTAAACCACAGAAAAAGGTGGATTTATGCAGCGTACCTGGAAGTTTGGTGGACAGCTGTGAGGTGTTCCAAGGCAATTTGGTATTTAATGTGGCCAAAGCTGTGTTCTCCAAATGCAGAACTGACTTTACCACTTGTGTTCTTAGAAGTTCATCCCACTCTAGGTGTCTGCCACTGAAGGTCGCAGCCCTAATGATTTTAGTTTGGCAGAGGAAAAAAAAAAAGGGCCAGCACCAAGGGTTTTCTGCTGGGAAGTATTAGATAAAATTACTAAGGGATTGTTTTGCCTGCCCCACCTGTAATAAAATAGTAGTTAAACTGGCTGTGTTCTTGAGAACTTTATGTTCCAACTTCTCTCTCCTCAGAGTTTGTCATGCAGTAGTAAATCAGAATAATGCAAGTCTTAATTATTTTTGTACTTCATTGTAGCGAGAGTTTCCAATTTGCACATAGACTCAATAACTAGTTCAGTGCAAGAGGAGCCTGCAGAGCTTGAAGTAAATGTGTTTGCTGAATTATGAGCAACCAGCCTGGAGCTGGTGTTTTCAAACTTTTAGAAAGGGTGTGAAGATAGAGCCTTGGCCAGAGGTGTTGTACCAACCACTGTGCTTGAATTCAGAACTGAGGAAGGACCAGTTTCCCCATTTGGGAAGTATTTATTTTTCATTTGATATTTGTGAGGACTGCCAGCTTGGAGATTATGATAGGAAAGTATTTTTGTTTGGCTTGTATTTAAATTTAACATTGCAAGAAAACAGATCGGAAAATGTTACTACTTATCTTTATCACAGGCAGATGTTCTGTGGGTTTGTAGTGGTGGTGGAAAGGTGTCAGAAATTCCTTCTTTTACTCTCCAAAGAGCCAAGAGTTGATGTAATCACCTCTCACAATTCAGTTACCTTCCCTCTTGCTCTTGCCTGGAATGCACTTTCCAGGTATTCCT
>NW_008239324.1:958949-994372 GCF_000691975.1 Corvus brachyrhynchos | reverse complement strand
TGCTGTGGTCCCAGAATGCTTGCTCTTCATTGTAGCTCTTGTTTACAACATGTATGTTCCTACCTTAGGTCCCAGGGGAAGGTGCAGGGAAGGCATTTTCTTAACACCTGATGGTGTGTCATAGGATGCAAATTAAAAGTTGTATAGAAAATGTGAATACAGTTCTCCTGTCAGGGACCACTGCTTTATGATCATATACAAATGCTGCAGTTACATTGCCCTCCTTGTGCTGTGATTATTTACAGAATAAGATGGTGCCTGTTTTGGTGGGCTTTTTCTTTGTTGTTTTGTGGAACAGAAAAATACCATCTGAGGAAAATCTTAAATGTGAAGCAGCAGAGGTTTTCTGCTGGTGCAGTTCTGGATATGGGAAGATAGGGAACAGCTAAAGGGAACTTTCTGGAACAGCTCTCTCAGAAATGCAGTGCTGTCTGTGTAAGATGGGTTGGTTTTTATTCTTCCACTCCCTTTTTTCTCCCCCCTGCTAACTATACTGACCATTTTAATAGACAACTTCCTTGGGCTGGATGCACTTTGTGGCAGCTGCTGTTTGAAATAGAGGAGTGCCAACAGGCACCTCATTATTGGAAATAGAATGGGGAGTGTACATAAACAGAACTTGTTTGGGTGTAAGAAATTGGCTCGTCTTTTGGCAGGGTTTTGTATGGTTATTGTTCAGTTTGTTGCTCTGACTTGAAATACGTTATATAATTGATAAAAAGAGCACAACCTGCTCTGCTTTTGTGAATATTTGAGTTACAATATTCAGGATAAACTGCTGAGATCCATGTTGTGCCTCCTTTATTACATCAGGCTGTAGGGGCCATTTGGTCATGAAACCTGTCCTTCCAGTAATGTAAGAGTCACAACTGTACTTCCCTACTAGCCAGAGATCTGGCTTTTCCTCTGAGCAGAAAATGACTTTTTGAGGATGATAATTCTTTTTTTTTTTTTTTTTTCATGAAGGAATAAAACCCCTCAGATTAATTAATGTGAAATGTGTAGAAAATCTGTAACTTCCTTCAGCTGTAAGAATTCTGTAATAACATCCAAAAAAGACCTGAACTGGGGAAAAAAAAAAAAAAGGGAAGGTTCAGTCATGCACTATATTTTTGAGCCTTTGATAGCTTAAATGGTGGGCAGGAGGAGTTGGCACTGACTCATGGGGCTTAGGTGACCTACATTTACCTAGCTCTGATCTTTTTCCAGGCACTATGAAGATGTGTTAATGTTCTAGCTTTGAGCTGCAGGCTATTGATAAAGGACTGGCAGCTTCGCTAAGAGTTTGCTTCTGTTTTGTTTCATTTTCAACTGTTAAAAGTTTTGATATGAAACTGCTCCACCTTAAAGTACGGCTTCATTTCCATACATTTGTGTTTATAAAAGTTAGCTTTATTTTTTCATAAGGAGGATATATTGACATGCTTTGCCTAAAAATACTACTATTTAGGCTGTGGTACAACTGTAAATACATGGCCAGTGGTTTTCATACCTCCTGGTTATGGGATGCTGGTTGTAAATTCAAAATCTTAAAAAAAACCCCCACGTTTGCTGTTGGGGCTCCGTTTCACAATTTTGTCTGTGCTTTTTAAAGCATTTTAGTAATAAGTTTCTTGAGATTCGGGAGTTTGTAAAACCTTGTTGTCTCCAATTAAGTAATCATCTGTGTACTAAGACTTGATGAATTTCAGCTCAGAGGACAGGACAACCTGAGGGAAGGCTGCTTTTTCCTACATTTTCCATATGAAAGCTGATAAACCCTGAGATACTGGGAGAGAAGTAAGGGGTGAGGAAGCAATGCCTTGTTTGCTGCGGGGATGACTAATGGGAGAGTGTTTTCTCTGCTAATAAAACCCAAGTGCAGTCATATGCATGTGCCCTTTTTTCCTTGCCAGAAAACACACTTCAGTCTGAATGCTTCCTTTTCCTCCTCTACTCCAGTCTGTCCCAGAGCTGTAAGAATAAGTCCACTTTGTAGGAGTAGCTCGGTGGGCAAGATTATATATATAATAGATATATGTATAGCTTAGGGTATGCATCAGCTATTCCATCATTTCAGTTCAAATGTGAACTAGTTTGGCGTGTTCGACCTTCTGCTTAGATGTTTAGTGGTGGCAAGGAATAATCCAGCTGTAAAAGCTGTATTTTTAACTCCTTTATGGAAAAGCAGTTGAAGTGGGAGTATTTGCAGCTTCAACTAATTTGACTGAAGATCTGAAGCTGCTGGGTGGTAGATGAAAGCCGCGTTAGTGCTTTCTGAAAGCCGAAGTTGACGCTTCATTTTCCTGGCTTTCTTGTAGCACAGGTGATCCCAGGATGATGATGCATCAGCAGTGCTATTTCTACCCATTTTTCTAGGACAAGCAGCTGTGGAACACGTACTCATCCTCCTTTTATTCCTCTAGGACAGTGTTCGTGCTGCTAGACAGGAACACCAGTGGAGATTTCATTACAAGCGGTGGGGTGACATTAGCATTCAGTTTTTAAAGTGGTTAGGGGGACCACAGCAAAAACCAGTCAGCATGGGGAGAGCTTGCAGGTCAAGTATTTTAACCCTTTGGGGTCTTTTTCCCTCTCCTTGGAATTAGTTCTGTTGCTGCTGCTTTTATCTGTATAGTTAAGATGCTGCTTGGTCAGTTATTACACAAATATAAAAGTACTTTTACTTTCATTCCTGAGTAGTAGAAAACATTTTTTGTGTAATGTGTTTGGTTAATTCCTTTTCTGTAATTTGTGTTAAAATCTAGCTGCAGTTAATACCTTGAAGATGTAAAGGGGATGGTATTGATGAAATGATTTATTCCAAGTGCTGTAGAATCTGCTGGAGTGAGCTGGATGTTACACTGCTGTAATCACATTGGAGAGATTAAGTTAGAAACTGATTCAAGTTTTGTTGTGGCTGGAAACACCAGCAACTGACAATCAGCAGGATTTGGGATTTGCTCTAAGGAAGGTGTTTAACATGAGTATTTTTGTAGAGAGAATTAATGTTGGGGAGCAGGGACTTGATACAGGGGACTTGATTCCTTGCAGCATGTCAGACTAAACATGGAAATTGGTGACAGAGGCTAAGGAGTGAGTTGGAAACACTGCACCAGCTTTAATAGTCCATCCATTCAATATTCCTGACTTGTATTATAGAAAAAATACATTGCAAATATGTTACACTTCTAGGAACTTTCTCATCTGCGGAGTATTTGTGTAATATTCTAGTCTTAAAATTTTAACTGGAAGGAGAGAGTACAGATGCAGTTCTTTTGTTATCCTCTCTTCAGTAACACAGGAGGCAGTTCAGAGCTACAGTTTTAACTGGTTCTTTCAGTTATTTTTAAGAATTTAGTTGTTTGGGGGTTTTTGTAGTCCCAAGAGTTGTATGACAGTATTTTACATTCAGTGCCCAAACTTCAATTGCAAAATCTTGATAGGTGGAAGTAAGGCAAAGAAATTAAACTTGAAGTACTGGAACAGGCATGTTACCAGCAGCTTCATGAGAAAATATACCATTTTAGAATTGCATAAAATATGTTTCATTTTGCAATTTTTTCTTTAGTTAATGTGCTGGTTGTTAGTGTTAGTATTCGAAGGGAAAGATTTTAGGTATGTCCTGTCTGAAACTACCTCATTTTTAAGGTTTATTCAAGCATTGTTAGTTTTATTTTCATCCTTGGTTTCATACATGTGACATCTGCAAGAAGAGATTCACATTTGAAAACTCCCAGAAGTTCAGAACTTGTGTATGTTGAAACCAGTATTTAAAAAAGCAGAGTGGAAAGCAGCCCTTGTGAATAATTGTCTCTTTTAAGTGATTGATTGTGAAACCTCAATATGGAAGATACCGGATGGAAAATACATAAATACTTGATTGTGCAGTGTAAGCAAAGTATTTTATTATGTTGGTGTGTGTTTACTCACATCAGTTAAATCTTGGTAATTGTAGTGTGTTTGTTAACATTGTACATCTCTGGCAAATGGTCAGTTTGGGTTACAGTTGAGAATTGCAGAATGGAAGAGATCCATCAGTATGTTTTGGGTTTGGTGGTGTTTTTCCATTCCAAAGGAAAACTTTGGTAGCACTGACAAGGAAGTGGAAAGGTAGCAGAGGTAGAGCTGTCCTGTGTATCCCCCCTCTCCAAGAATTCCACAAAGCCTCATTCTTTCCACACACCCCTGCCTCCCCCCAGAGGTTATTATTTTCCATCTGGTTTTTTATACAGTTGCAAGTGGAAGGTCATTGGGATTTGTTTGATACTGTTCTGATACTGCTCTTAGTTTGTGACAGAAATCAAGCTCTCCAGGCTGAGGTGTCCTAAGGGAGCCTTGAGCACACTCAGTGCAGGGTCAGTGATGGCTCTGCAGAGTTAAATCATCTGGGGAGGAGTGCATGTGAAATACGTGCTCCCAAAAACGCCAGAGGAACGATTCCTTCACAGGAGCCAGGACAGACAGCTCTTACATAGGTTGTGGAGAGGGTTTGAGAAGGAGAGGGAGGGCAGATGGGACTGAATTAAGCCTCTTAGGGATTAGGTATCTTTAAAAGTAAGTCTGGGGGTATTGTTACATTCAGAAATTTTCAAAACTTTCTCCCAATGTTCTTTTCAGATTTTCTTCCAAATTCAGTCTTGGTGTGAGACTGGATCTCCTAAGCTTTATTCCTGCTCTCCTGTGAGTGAACACTGACACCATTGACTAGTGTTTAACATGCTTTTCAAGCAGCTGCGTTTTTGTTTGAGGCTATAAATCAAAGTCAATTTTTGAAATCAGGAATTGAATGTTAAACAGTGTCGGAGAAAGCTTGATTTTTGTTCTTTTTTTATTTTGTCTTAACAAGAAATTTGTAGAGAGGTATTAATTAAACTTCAGCTTTCCATGGATAATGTTTTTTAATATTTTGGGGTTGTATGTTGCCAGATCCCCTGAGTTTCTGTGTTATTGATAGGAATAGGCCTGGCTGTTGCTGCCTGGGCCAGGTGAGCTCTGTGCTCATGTGCAGTGCCCAACCTTCGCTCAGGGAGCTGTGCAGTTGCTGGTGCAGGTGAAAGGCTGTTGCTGCCTTGGCACAGCAGTGATGGTGCAGGACAAGCAGCTTATCTCAGGCACAGCACAATCTCTCACCTGCTCCAGGGCTGACCCTGGGCTTTCTGTGTCTGACTCCCACTTCTCCTTGGAGCTTGTGAAGTCCGTCTATTATCCCTGATTGGGACCTTAAAGTAGTGTGACGTACAGGATCAGAGACTGAGACAGCGTGGGGCAGGTTAGTTGGGCATTAAAGGCATCGGTTTGATGTAGTTGTAATGGGTATGTGTTTCTTGCACACTTGAAAATACTAAAATTGGAATTGAAATCATCTGAAATGGGTTTCGCCAAGCTTTGATACGTGCTGATGTATCTCTGCCATGTGTTAAAATGTTATTTATAGAGTGGGGGAGAAATTAATGCTGGTCGTGAGTAGCTTGGTAAGTTGTGTAAGTAATTTAATTAAATGTTTGATGTTCCAAGTATTAGATTTTATTTGTCAGTTTGGAGAAAAAAGGCAACTTTGGGAATTTTGAGATTAGGTGGAGTAATTTTGAGGGTGCAAGCTGGGACCCCAAAAGCTCATGCTGATAATGAGGTTATTCTTGTAAGGGTGTGCTACTTTTTATAAAATCCTAGTCTTCTCTTGCTTAAAATTTCTTATTGGGCATTTCAGGTGCAGGAAAACCTTCTAAATTTGAATTAATGGTGGAGGGTAAGTACTGCAGTAATGCTGATGCTGTTTCAGAGCTCCAGCAATTATTTTCTTACGCAGGTTACTTGTAGAGTGCCAGGTACACTGATTCCTTGGGCTGGATGCATGGATGGGATGGGTGGATGGACAGCAGGCAGGGAGTTACAGTGTCTTTCAAATTACTTAAAATACATTGGTTTTTTCCCCTCTGAATCTTTTGTTTTTTGGTAGGGATTGTTATACTTGCCAAGGGATGTGATATCACAGTTCTTTTTCACTTGAATGCGTAGCTGTGTCTCGAAAAGGGTAGAAAATTCTGTCCAGCTTGCAGAAATTATTTCTGGAGAGATGAGGCTGACTGGAGGCAGAGGAGGTTGGTTAAACTGGGCAGGTTTAATGTCATTGGTCCTATGGCCTCAGGTTTGTTTTGGAACAGTATTTTTCTCAGTTACTGTGCAGAGATCTTTTAACTGGTGACTTAATGAAGATGTGAGGCATTGGTAAATAAAAACAAATAAATCAGATAAAATTCAGTTTATTTCAAGCCCAGATGGGATGGGTTTTTTGAGCTTTAGTCTGACTAGGACTAGATGTTGGTAAATATTTAAAGTCTTGTTTTAAATTATGCAGGAAGAGTTGCAAAGACACAAATTTCTCTATATGAATACACCATTAAAACAGTTCATTAAAGTGGTGTTAATGATCACTTTGTTCAATTTTTTGTCTTGTGTTTCCTCATTAAAAAAGAACCTCAGAAAGAAGTACCAGGCCTGTGATACTTCGCTTTAAAATGTTGTTAAATGAAGTGACTGTATTATATTATTGCATGAAGGAATTAGGGTTGGATTTATGTAACTTTTAATAGACTACACTTGAGATTGTTTTGTTCTGTTGCATGACTGCATCAAAAATACCTCTTAAAACATAATTTAGTGATGAGTCAGCAAGTGGTTTTCTTAGGTTTGTTTTTGGAATATGATGAGGTCTAGTTCATGTGCTGCCGAATAAAAATGCCTTGGTTATATTGAGAGCATAAACCAAGCCCGAGTCCTGTGCCAAGAACTGTGAAGCCACTCAGGTACAATTTAGGGATCTGTTGGGTTTGGGGTGTTGGATTCTCCCTTGGTGGGCAGCAGTTGGCTGTGGGAAGAGTTTTTGAAGCATTAAATGTTTAACTGTTCTTCACCCTTTGAATCACAGATGTTCCAGTTTGTTTTGACTGATAGGGCTGTTTGTAGTCTAAACTAGATTACATTACTGTTTTTAAAAACCCTGAAGGCCATTAAAATGGGCACACACTGCCACATGTAAAAGTGATGTGTGATGAATCACTTTTTGTGTAAGAAAACTATTGTTTGTAATTGCTGTGGAATTTGGCTTTCAGTTAAGCTTCGAAATTTCTGAATGTAGATGGCTGTGAGTCGTGTAGACATCAAGTTCCATTGCAATAAACGACCTAAAACTCTGAAAAAAGTCCCGTGATTGGGTTACTGTGTGTGCAGTGTGTGGCGGCAGCCTGCGCTTCAGAAGAGATGATTTCCCAGATTTTAGGAATTCTTTTCTCTGGCTCAACTCCCACTCTGGTTTGTTGTATCTTGATACAGCCAAGCTGAGGATTTACCACGAGCAAGACTTAACTCTGCTGAAAAAGCTTTTCTGGTGGGAGGGTGGAGGAGAGCAAAGAATTGTGCAGAATGACCTTGGGAGAACACGGAGATAAATGGGAGTGGGGACTGTGATGTTCTGGGCCAGACTGACCTGCTTTCATCCACAGCACTTCTGACTAGTGACTCCTAAAGTCAATATCCTTCCACATGCCAAGAGTGGCGTTTTTCAGTCCTCTTTGTCTGTTTTGTCAGTTTATTCAGCTCCTTGTTCAACTTCTTTTTGTCCTAATATCTCTGCCCTGAATGTTTGGGTGCTATTCAGTCAATTACAGCTGGAGGTGGAAGTTTATAGAAACTTCCAGGTGCTGTGAAATGCCAACAGGTCAGGCCTTTTTATTGGGAATCTTTTATTTTCTGTAAATTAAATATAAACTCTCACTTTAGTGTAATTTTCTTTGTGGTCTTGTTAGATACTTTTTTTCAGAGAGTGTCTAGATGCAAAATACCTGAAAAGCTGCAGAAAGATGGGGAAAGATGTTTTATCTTAGGTTTGTTATGGAGAGTTCCTGGAATAACAAAATCATGATATTTAGAGTTTCTAGGCAGTTTCAGTTCTGTGCTTGACCTCTCAGGGACGGTAACTCATCAGTTTAGCAGAACTCTGAAGACGTAATTCTTGGGTTATTTTCTGTTGTGAGGGGTGTCTTTAGAAGGCAAACCAGCCTCTGTGTGGGGCTTGTACGAACTGGTGCAACTCCTCACCCTGCATGATGATTTTAAATTGGTCACAGGATGAGGAGCAGTTTGTGATCACCTCCAATGGGAATTTGAAGGAAAATGCTTTGTATACAGTTTCAGAGCTTAAAGTTCTTTGCTAAAGATGTAGGAAGGAACCAAGATGGGAGTTGGGCTGCAAACAGGTAGAGTTTCTGACTCCCAGCACATGGGTCTTTCTAAATTCTAGTATCTTAATGGATTTTAATATGAATTTATTAATTGTATTGAATATAAATAGTCCTTTAACAAAGATCCTTCTCTTTTATTTTTAGTATATTTTTGGGGAGTTCAGCCCTGATGAATTTAATCAGTTCTTTGTGACTCCACGATGCTCTGTTGAGGTAAGATCTACTTTAAACTTGTTTTAGAAATAACATTTGAAAGCTCCATCTCTTGTGTGCATTTGAAATACAACAATACACACACTTCTTTATCATTCACTTGGCTTTCTAATTTACAAACTGAAAATATTATTCAGTAGTCTTCATTCCATGTATGTGGATATTAAGTAAATTTTTAGATATAAATTAATGATTCCACCTTCTGGTTGTCATCTTTCAGAGCTGGAGCAGCTGACAGTAGTGGTAGGATGTTGACAATGAGTTTTCCAGCCCTATACCTTAGCTTTGGTGGAGTTTTTTTGAGGGGTAGATACTGAGAACTTGCCCAGCAGAGTTCTTGATTGTAAAGTGGGCTTTTAAGTCTTGGGAGCCTTTTGAAGCACAGGGATTCTTAATATTTTGGCCAGGTGAAGCACTGCTAAGCCTCAGAGCTGTGCTCGCAAGGAAGGATGTATGTGAGGTCTGAGAAGTGCATCAATAATGAACTAATCAGAGTGATGGAGAGAACCACAGAGGGGAAATAGTTGTCTTTGTGTGTTCGAGTTCATGACCCACTCACATAGTGTTGTAGGCTCTTATTCTCTGTAGTTCTTGGTAGAGAATGATGAAACCATTTTCCTTTGTAGGGAAGAGTTTTATCCCATTGTCCTAATCTCCAGACTTGAAAAATAATTTTCCTCTGGGTCAGTTTCCATGTATTTCCTCCAGACATTTCCATTCAAACATTTCAGTCATGCTTCCATCCTGCCCTCTCAACATAAAGGAAACTAACACTCGAGCTGTAGATGGGGAAATCCTTTTGTCACAGTTTACAAACCATTGTTAATGTGACTTAGCTTCCTGTAGCTTAATTTTCCAAGGATAATTAGTGTAATAAACTGCTGAACAATGAAAGGGCACGAAGGGAATGGGGTGGGGTAGGGAGTGAGGGAAGTTCAGTAAGGAAAAAGAGCATTTCTGCCCTTTTAGGGGGAGAGCTGTGTCTCTGGTCTGTGGGAAACAGAAGAGATCTTTAGGTAATACTTGGTAGCTGTGATGATCTTGCTGTTTTCCCACCATAAATGCAGTCACAGCGGTGGGACATTTTCATCCCATGAAATGTCACCTGAAGTGCCCCCCATCAGCTGTTCCAACACTCACCTTGGGGAAGATGAAAATCATATCTTGACTTCTGCAAAGCTGTTCTCTAAGTATGAACCTGCAGCATCTGAACCAGTGTGACTTCATTTTCTGTCTCAGTGTACCACTTACTGGTTGGCTGTCAAAACAAAGAGCTCTTAAACGATGTTCCTTAAGTTTGTCCTTGATCTGGTTCAGTTCAACGTTTTAATTACCTGGATGGTGAAATAAAAATGATGCTTATTAGTTTTGCACTAATTGGTGTAAAAAATTGGTTTGAAAAAGGCAGGGTGAAATTCAAGAAGGACGAGACAGAGATGATAATGCTGCAGTGGTGTTTGACACACATCGTGTTGGGGACAGTCCTGGCATGTGCTGGTGTCCCTCTGAGGTCCCTTAACCACAGACCCAAGGGAGTAGTTAAAGCTAAAGATTGTCTAAAAATGTCCCTTTTACATGTGACATTTGTGACACATGTTCTGTCTCATACCTGTTGGCTGAGATGGTTCACATGACCCTGCTGTACAGAACAAGTCAGCTGGGCAAAGGTGCTTTTGATTAATCAGATATGTAGGGGACCAAGAGGCTGACTACTTTTTAAAAAATCTTTCTATTTTCTGAAGGTCTTTGATTGGGATAAAACCAAGAATTGCAAGGTTTATCATAAACTGTTTGTTATAGACATTAAGAGCTCTAAAATTAGATTGAGCCTGTGTTCAAAATTAATATGGATAGTAGGTTCTGGAGCTTGACCCACTGATTCTCATTGTTGACTTGAAAAGATGATATATTAAGATGTATTGACGTTCATAAACCTCATGGATTTACAGCATGTGTGCTTTTTATATACTTTTGCAATGGAATTTCAGGAACATTTTTCTTGCCGCTTCTGATGCGCTGGTGTCTGCAGTGCATTAAGAAGGCAATGTGTAAGTATCTGCAGCTTTAGAGAACTGAAAACTTCAATAAAGAAATCCTTTATTTGTTACACCATTGAATTACTATTTAGAATAGCACTGTAAAGCTGCACTGTCCCCTCAGTGTTCCATCTCCCACTGCAGAACTAGTTCCATGTTCTCCAGGGAGCTGCTGGAATGCAGTGTGGCAATGGCTGCCAGTTCCTGCAGGCACAGGAGAAGCTTTCAGCTGCTGAGGAGGTTTAGGGGCAGGTGGGGGGGATGGGGGTTAGAAACTGCCCACGTGTGGTTACACCATAGCAAGGATTCTGTCAACCCCTGAGTCCATAAAGTGATGCCACTGTTTGGACGAGATGTATTTACAAACTCTGTGCTGTGAGTACATTATGCTTAGACTGATCAATGTGTTCCAGAATCCACCTTAGCTGAAACGTTTCAAGGACCACACTGGAGCAGGTTGAGAGTCAAAAGGTTTAGGTGTGATTGTTGGCTGTGCAAAAGTTTGTTTCATCATTTCACAATTTGGTCTATCCTCAGGTTTTGTATAGAAAGAGGATATGTTCCTCATCCTAAAATCGGGGTGAGTTGATGAAGAAAGATCCTGATGCTGGGAGGTGAATTGCTTGAGAGGTTGGTGAGCCTGTAGTGTGTAACCAAGATAATCTTTATCTTTCAGTACAATGTGGTAATCTGCAAGGACAGCTGAAGCTGCAGTGTGGGATTTGATAAATATAGAAGCATGAGTTCAAGGCATCCTCTCCGAAAATCAAATCTCAATTATGATGTTATTTTTAAAGGATTCAGATGTTTCAAATGAAACTGATATCAAATGTTCATAGATTTGCTTTGCCTTTAAATAAGTTTCATTTCTTTTTTGTACAGCTCCCCCCATACAATGAAACAGTTTCATGTGGTATTAAATCCACAGGTAAGTTTCATGATGGTAAGAAATCAAGATTTTTTTTTTTAAACTTCAAGGTTATGACACTTTATTGAGATTTACTGTAACCTCTCTTTAATTGTTAGAACTTGCTCAGCACAGGGATATATTAAGCAGGTTGGTTTTTTTAATTCCTTTACTGAATGATATCTGCGAGAGGTTTTGAAAATTCTGCATTGAACTTCAGCTAATTACAGTGGACATCTTACTCCTCCTTGACTGTGCCACAGTCTTAGAGCCCTGTGGAAACACTGTAGGATGTAGCTGTGGAAGTGAGTGGGGCTGAAGAGCCACAGCATGAGTATTTTCTAACAGTTACAGCAAGACTGCTCTGCAAGAAGTGTTCTGTTCTGTGCTCCTTTTGACTCTTGTTTCTTGGTAAGAAATCAAGATTTTTTTTTTTAAACTTCAAGGTTATGACACTTTATTGAGATTTACTGTAACCTCTCTTTAATTGTTAGAACTTGCTCAGCACAGGGATATATTAAGCAGGTTGGTTTTTTTAATTCCTTTACTGAATGATATCTGCGAGAGGTTTTGAAAATTCTGCATTGAACTTCAGCTAATTACAGTGGACATCTTACTCCTCCTTGACTGTGCCACAGTCTTAGAGCCCTGTGGAAACACTGTAGGATGTAGCTGTGGAAGTGAGTGGGGCTGAAGAGCCACAGCATGAGTATTTTCTAACAGTTACAGCAAGACTGCTCTGCAAGAAGTGTTCTGTTCTGTGCTCCTTTTGACTCTTGTTTCTGCCTGGCTTGGTTTTTTTTTTTTTTTTTTTTTTTTTTTTTTTTTTGGAGAATCCTGGTTTGGGTTTTTTTATCTCTTGATGAAAGTGTGACAATGTAAAAATACATTACAGATTTCCCCTTTTAAAGCTGTAATGCTCACAGGTCTCATCTGCCTCAACTCATACCTCTTACAGCCTGACCTTACTTCAGAGTTATGAGAAATGGACAGGTAGGTAGGAGCTGCCCTGGGATCCTCACTCTATATAGTTTAAACCAAACTGTCACAGTATTTTAAGCAGCAGGTAAATTAGTTTTTTGTTTCCTCCTTGAAGCAGAGGAGAGCAAGGAAGCTGAGACCCAGATGTAAATGAACATGACTCCAGATCTCCTTAGAAAATCATGCAAGTATCTGACTGAACATTTCTCAAAAGTAGTCGAAAGAGGACCAAACCACACATTAATGTTTAAGAACACCTGATCATTGTGCTTGGAGACTTTGGCCTTGCATTTAAAGATAAACAAGATAGGCAGTCAGAAAGAAGGACCTAAGGTCCCATTTGAAAGCAGATCAGCAACACTGCTGACAATTCGGGAGTTTTATTTAGTACAAGACTAGTTTTAGGATCCTGAGTAGTTTTAAGTAGGAGTTAGAAAGGGTCTTTAAAAAGCCCATATGGTGTGAATTGTCTGTTGGTGACAGGGGCATCTAGTCACATATTGCTTTGTCTAACTGGATTCAAGTTTTGTTCTTTCAGACTGAGATTTTAACGTTCACAAGCCATACAGAAAGTTGGTTTGTACAAATGTCTTTCAGATCATTCCTAGACCTTGAGAGAACCCCTCCCAGCCCTGAGATTAGGTAATGACAGCAAATTAGGTTTTGCTTGAAAAATGTCTTTAACAAGCTTGCACTGTACTGTGCATGCACATTATCACTGTGATGGCTGCATAGGAAGCTGTGCAAACTAAACTGGAATGCTTGTTTATGCAGAATATTTATATTTATAAATGATGACACACCCTTACCATGTTACCATTCCCCATAGTCTTCATTTTTTTCCATACTTATCTTCAGTGTTTAACTTCATTACAGAATTAGAATATCTGTTAATACCTACTAGGAGTAATCAAATCATGGCTTAAGCTCTAATATGCAGAACTCTGTTCACACTAATTAGTACTGTGCATTCACAGATTCTGGGGTTGTACATAGACTGTCCTTGGAGCATCTGTCGGTGCTTGTTTCAATATGTGTGCTGTGTTGTTCACGGCAGAGAGATCTGTTTCAGTCCATTCAGAAATAGAGCTGTGAACTAGGTTGAAACAAAGATGCCCTGAAGCAAAGTGGAAAGTCAAAACAAATAAGGAAAAAAAATTTCCTCTTATTTTTCTCAAATGAACTTGACAATCTTACAGCAAATGAGCTTCTGCCAGTCATTCCATAGACTAACTATGCAGTAGCTACTGTTATTTATTATTCTAATCCTGCTGTAAGGTGCAAAGATTAATTGCTCAGCTGTAACTTCCTAATTTGTGTGTTAAATGCTACAACATCAGTTATGCTCTTGGCAAGGTTTCAGCCTACATCGTTCATTGTGCCATAACTGTAAGGGATTTGTTCTGTTTTCCGCTCCCCACTAGCCCTGAGTGGGCTCTTGTGATTGTTTAGTGTACAATAAACTGATAAACTCACCAAAACTAGAAAAAATGCTCCCTTAGATGATGTTTTTTGCTAGGTTAGCTTTGGGTCACACAAGTGCTGGGAGCTTGCTGGGGAGAGAGGAGCAGGACAGGGGTACAGACGTGACAGCTTGTACTTTGGGCTGTGATAGACTTGGCTCGCCCATGAAGGGAAACCACATTCTTTGTTTTGAAGCAGTTATTGCATTTTTTAACATGGATTTTGGAAAAGAAGAAGTCCTGGATTATTTGAAGTGGTAGGACTTGAAATGTGCCCAATAATTCATTTGTATCAAGGCAGGAGGAATATTGGGTGTTACCAGTTGTTGCCTGTGCTTTGTGCTGTTGTAACAAAGGGTAGAAAGAACCAGCTCTTGGTTCATGCTTGAGCTAAGGAGTCACTCCATAAACAGATGAACTAATGAGGAATGGTTTTGTTGTGGTTTTATATCCCTTAAATCCCCCAAAACTTTGCATTTGCAAGCAGAGAAAGCTGTGGCTGGTTTGGAGCTGTGTGTGCACAGCCAGCTCAGGCTCTGTGGCATTGACAGCCCCTGGAACAGGAGGTGCTGCCTGAGCTCTCCCAGCCCTTCCCTCTTCAGTGCAGATCAGGCACAGCTTCCCCCCTCCCTGGCTCCAGGCTGCTGATTTTTTAAAAAAGAAACCTCAGCCCTCTCTTCTGGGTGGTGATGGCTTGTCAGTGATTGCAGAAGTGGTTGGTGAATGACAGAGAGGGTGTTAAACATGCTTTCTCACAGGGAGAGGGAAAAAAATTAGAAATTTGAAATTCACTCTCTTCTTAAGATGATTTAGAGAATCCAGATATGTGTGGAATTTTTACCTTTTTTTGTTTTCAAAAAGTCTCCTTTAGTCTGACTGGCAACAAGATGGAAGTTGGTATGTGACGTGTTTGCTTCTCGTTTAGTCAGGTTAATAGATCAAAGCAGAAAAGCAATTAACATCTTTATAATTTGTTCTTAAATCATAATATGTTGGTATCGCATGGATAAGTCAGACCTCAACACATGTTGAATGTTTGTTACTCTTCATTTGATATTAAAAAATACAGATTCTTGTTCCTGTCACATTTTTTAAAACTAAAATATTTGTTAGCAGACTTTTCTAGAAAGTATCCAGAGAGTTGCAGAACTCTTCCATTGACAGTCGTATATCAAAATATCCTCCACTAGATTGTTTTCCCATAGGATTATTTCCTTAGATGTGTGAATGAATAACTTCTTTTCTGGGACCTGTTGGTTGCTTTTTGTTGTGTTTAAAAAAAAATCCACCTCATTTTAGTGAGTCTGTGGTGTACTTGAAAATATTCATTTGTTGGCATGTCATGCATAATGTAAGTTGCACAAAGTCTTAAAAGTTTAGTGGTGTATCCACTTACATTCCTTTGGAATTAATATCTAATGTTGTTTGGTTCTGCAGCAAGTCTTAAAAATTGGCAGTGTGTGTTTCAGCCCCCATTGTTGAGGAAACACAAAATACTAAAATGTAATGTCTTTGAAACAGTAACATAGATACCATAAAGACCTACAGAGCTTTAAAATGTCAACTTACCTTCAAAATTCCTGAAACTGTTTCATTAATTTTCTATCTTTGATAGTTACAGAAATAGTTGTAGCTGAAGTATTCAGTGTTACCAGTTAGCACACATACATTATAACAATAAATTCCATGAAATTGCAGAACTTGGTGACTGAAAATATTTTGTGATACTGCAGCGTGCCATGAGAATATTTCTTAGTGTTTCTTTAGTTCCAAGGCAAATAAATAAATCAATAAAACAAAAAAACCTGTTCATATTTTTTCAATACAACTCCTATATACAAGTTGAATGTTGATTTTATGTTGAGGAGTATCTGTTGTATTTCATGTCGTAAAATCCTGGACTTGTATGTATCATTACTCTTACATAGTAACAAATCCAATTGTGATAAAATTAAAGAAGTTATCAGTGAGCCTAGAGGTTCAAAAGCTTTAATTGCAGTGTTCCACAAAAGCTTTAATTGCAGTGTTCCAGGCAATTAATGAAAATATTTTTGTTATTAAGGATTGTGATAAATCTTTGATTGTGATAAATCACATCAGGAAAACCAAACCCAGCCCCTCAAGAACCAAACCTCAGATGGAGAAAAGTTAAAAAGGCAAAGGCTTAGATTTTGTCATTGTCAGTTGAACAGACTGGCTTGAGAAAAAGCATGGAGTAAAGTATTACACCATATTTTATAGGCAATTATCCAATAATTAATTTATTGCAGATTATTCCTATAGTCATTGGACTTTAATAGTTTTCCTTAAGAGGTGACTTTAATAGGGGTTATATGCAGGAGCTGTGCAGTGATTTGGAAATTACATAACTCCAGTTAAGAAAACCTGAATCTTTAAGAAAATGATCTTACGAAAGCCTTCATGATTGAGAATGAGAATTACTTTTGTTTGGGGAAATGTAGTTTGTTTTTGGAGTTACAGGAAAATAGGGAGGTTTTTTTCCTTGTTTTTGTAGCTTTTTGATTCAGTGTGATTCTCTTAACAGATTTGCTTTCTCTTGTCCAGGGGAAGAGTATCAGAGAATTGAATTTGGTGTTAATGAAGTTATTGAGACTCAGTCATCTGTCCTAAATAACACCGACTACAGTATTTCAAGTACTCTGAATCCTCAGGCTCCAGAATTCATTCTCAGCTGTGCACCTGCTCAGAAAACTCCAGATGATGCTCTCAGCGACACAAACTACAACTCCATTGACTGCCAGTTCAGTGACCCCACCCTGGCTCTGGACAGCGGCTCCAACGCTGAAAACGACAGCTTGGCTGGAGGCCTTGGGCAGAGGGAGCGGAAAAAGAAGAAAAAAAGACCCCCTGGATACTACAGTTACTTGGAAGATGTCCCTGACGGCGTGGCTGCCCCGGAGGCGCTGGTGAACGGCCACGCCACGGCCGCCGGGCTCAACAGCCTGAGCACGGAGGACACGGAGCTGGCAGGAGACCTCCCCTCCCTGGCCACGCCGAGGACTTGCAGCAGCCCCGCCAGCTCTCTGGACTTCCTGGCCGGAGCTGCGTGTGCCGAGCCCGGCGCCGCAGCCCCCGGCAGGACTGCCGGGCAGCCCGAGGTATGCCGCCTTCCTAATTCTGAACAGTTTTGCCTCCCCTCAGAGGCCATCAGAGATAGCCCCCTAAGGACAGCTGTTGTACAGTCTTATGCTGGTACTGATACTACTGAAACTCTTGGCGTTACTAATGGACAAACACTTGAATCCTCTGGTGAGGACACAGCTGCCAATGGGGTAGAATTGCACACTGTGGAAAGCACTGACTCAGACCAAGCTAAGCCTGAGGAAGCTTCACCTACTACTGAGGCAACGGTCCCGCTTGCAGGATCAGTCCCTGTTAATCAGCCTGCAAAATCGTGGGCTAGTCTTTTTCACAATTCCAAGCCCTCTGCTTCCACATCTGTGGTCTATGTTGAGACTAAGTATACCCCTCCTGCCACATCTCCTCTGGTCCCTGAAAAACAGGTTGAAGTCAAAGAGGGACCTGTTCCAGTTTCAGAGGATCCTGTAGCCATAAAGATTGCAGGTATAGTTAATACACACGAGTGGATGTTACACTGGAAGGGTATTAACTCTGCTTGTAAACAGGAGTGTGCAATATTGATAGAGAACATTCCTCTGGTAAATGAGCCGACTGTTCAAACACTGCATGAAGGATGTCATTTGAATAAGCCAATTTGTATCCCCCTGAGTAAACATTCCAACCAGGCATTGCCATGTCATTATCCCAGATACGGTGAAACTACTGCTGCTTGTCAAACAACTTGTCAGACAGTCTGTGCAAGTGATCTGTGGTTTGAAATAGGCTGGTTGTGTTCAGCTCTGTGCTGTTATAAAAAGGAGAATATGTTAGAAAGGTTTGTTCTGAAAACGGTGTGTTATATTGTCCAGTATTTACAGTTTTGCAGTGTATTCCATTACAGGAAGAGTGTTACTATTTTTATACCAAAGTAGCTGAAATTCCTGGGCACTAAACAGCAGTTGAAGTGTAATGTCTACATAGGTCTTGCTTCAGAAATTTCTATTCAGGAAATATCATATTTACGAAGATGCTGTTTGAGAGGTCTGTCCTTCCAATTTTAGCATTATCTTTAACCATTACAAACAGTATTGCTTTATCCATAACCAGTGCTAGCTATTGCCAGTTGAGGAATTACCCTAAGGGGCTGTCCAGAGGGGACATCAGGACAGGGAATGAGTGATGCCAAAGGCTTTGATTCCTGGTCCTGTCATATTTTTCCTAATGGGAAATGCTAGAAAGTGCAGGAGGTTGTTTGTACAGATTCAGCCAGAAACTGTTAAGTTCTCCCAGTTGGGTGCATTTTGTGTCACTGACTCATGAGTGTTTGAAGCAAAGTAATTATTTTAAATCTGTGAAGTGGTCCATGTGTGAGAAGGCTTGTGCAGAATCCTGCTGTTTATGCTACAAGCTAATTTACAAGTACAGTGCTGTTTTCAATGTGACAGCTTCAAGTCAGATTTGCACTCTTAACAGACCTGGAGATGATGTTCAGAGTGCCCAGAAGTGTGTGCTGCCTCTCCTTCCCTCCTTGCTCAGCAATGGTTTCATTACTCAGAATTGTCTGTTGAGAGAAAAGCTGTCAGAATAATTAATATTTCAGAGTGTTTTCCACTTAGGTGTCACAAACACTGTATTTATATATATATATATATATATAAAAGCAGGTGATTACAGTCTGTATGAACCCATATGAAGAATGTTGTCTTAAAATCTCAATCTATCATTTGGTAATGATTTTTAACTTAAAACTATTTTGTGACAGTCATAAAGCTAGGATTGCTTGCCATTATAAATGGAAAAGATTTATTATCTTGTCCAGGTTGTTCCAGTTCTAAGTTAACTTTCTAGACTTTCACTGTTTCTGTACTACTTTTTGCCACCAGGTGGGAGCAGAGCTTTTTATTTTGTCTTCAATGCAGTAAAACACAAATGTAACTTTTATCCCATTTTCTTCTGCACCTTCACTATTAGCTTGCTGTTTGGGCAGAGGAATAATCTGAGTATAGATACAAGAAATTCATCTGCTCATTGTAGCTGATTTAGGTAGGAGCTAATGCTGCAATTCCTGTAATTCAGATGCTGCTGCTTTCAGTGTAAAATGTTCACTTGAAGGTCTGAATGCCATGTAATCAGTGCTTTGCTGTGTGCAAAAAGGTGTTTTTCTTTATTTTCTTTATATGTACTTGAGTGTTCTCTGTCCTGTTTGGAAAGCAGGTACCTGAGTGCTTTGTTCATACACCCACACTCAAAAATGTGTTACAGGAGTTCCAGTTCGTGATTTCCAGACAGGTCGTTTGCTCTGTTCTGTACATATTTAATTCCAAATCTCCTGCCTTGGTGAGCATCACTGTGTGAGGGTACATAGAGGTCTGTGTGTTTGTCAGAGAGAGCTGCTGGTGGGTGCCTTGTTTTCTCTGTGCCTGAGTTGAGATCATCCTCGTGGATTTGCTGGGAGTTCAGCAGCTTCAACTCATGCCAATG
Organism: Corvus brachyrhynchos; assembly: GCF_000691975.1. Classification (NCBI taxonomy): domain Eukaryota; kingdom Metazoa; phylum Chordata; class Aves; order Passeriformes; family Corvidae; genus Corvus; species Corvus brachyrhynchos. The sequence goes on along the minus strand of NW_008239324.1, from coordinate 974,991 downwards.
GGAATGAATTTTTGACCCCAAGTGCCGTTGGGTGCTGGACACAGGTAAACTCTACACCTGCAGTATCTTGAGTTAACAGGCAAAATTAATAAATCAAATCAACAAACAACCCAGTGTTGGAGTGCTGAGGTCCTTCTGTACAGCTTTTATTTAGAACAGGTGCTCAGCACACAAGAGGTGAAGTTGCTTTTCCAGGGACAAATTTCAACAGAGAGAGGTTAACGATTCACAGCCACCTTGAAGATAATGTAATGCTGCTTGATTCAGCCTGCAGAGATCTGTCGTTTCTTTGGCCTCAAATTTAGACACAAGCTACACAAGGTGAGGAGGTGACCAGGACTAGAAAATAAATAGAACAGACAGATTTCATGTTAATCTTGATGAGAAATACTGAAGACTTAATTTTAACAAGTGTCCAAGATGTATCAGCTGTGCAGCTGCTGCACTTGTGTGTTTAGAAAGGGGCAACTGTAGTAATTGTGCACCACAGCCTAATTTAGATGCTAGAACAAACATTTAATAATGAATATCTAAGGGATAGTAAGGTTATAAATGGTATTGGTAAAAAATAAGACTCTTCAAGGCTTTACTTGCCACATTTCACAGTTGGTCCCCTACAATTATAACCTGATAATTAATAATGCCTTATGTAATGCTGTAAATAAGCTAAGAAATAAGTGTTTGGAAAACTGTCAATTCTCTGAGTAGTCTTTTAACTGTTCTTGGTAATCTTAGGAAGAATTGCAGAGAAAGAATCTAAAACCATTTTCTGAATCCTGTTCTCTTGCAGTGTTTTCACTGTTGGATGATGGAGGTAACAGTGCCCATAAAATCTGTTTACAGCAGGCAGGATTTCAGATGAATCGAAGAACAGAAACATTTAAGATCTGACTAAATCCGGAATGATTTTAAATTAGAAGGAAGGGAATCCAGTAAATTCAAGTATGGAAGGATACAGCAGAACAGAAACCAAATGCAAGTACAATGTGACAAACTAATTGTAGAAGTATTAGAGAAAAGGATCTGGGAGTTTTAGGGAGTTGATGGGTGTCTTTAGTACTGCTGAAGAAGACAAAGTTTGTTGTTTTTTTTCCCAGTGTGTGTTAATAACAATTTACATGGAAAACATGGAAGATAACTTAATTCTGCTGTTAAGAATTTGATGCAATGGCAGTCTTTGGGCATTCCTTCTGAAGGAAAATTTCACTGTGCAGCAGCAAAAATGGAAGTAAGATTTAAACACCATGTGGGCAAATATGGAAAATTTGGATTTAATTTGTGTCAGATGATTTTGTTGGAGTGACCATGGATGTAAATCAAAATGCACAAAACAAATTCATAAAGAAGATGGCAACTCACAGTTCTGCCAAGACTAGTGATTAACAAAAAATAAGTTCAGATTGTAAGAAAGGTGTTTCAGTGTTACATAGTAGAAGATTTTTTTCTCATTGTAAAGGTGGGTAAATGCTTAGAGCAAGGAGTTGTGGAGACATCCAGGGTCTGGGGGGGTTTATAAACCTCAGAAACGCAGCCTCTTGCACATTCAAACTGCATTCTTACAGAAATGTTTTTGTTTAGAGTCATCCCAGCAGTGTTGTCCTGGGATTTTTTAGTCACTGCCCAGATTTGAGGAAAGATCTTTAAATCAGGGCCTTAAGCCAAGTGTTCAGTTTTTAGTCACTGCCCAGATTTGAGGAAAGATCTGAGTGACAGACACAATGTTCTTTAAATCAGGGCCTTAAGCCAAGTGTTCAATTCCTAACTTGTAACCACCTTTATCTCTTCAGCATGGACACCGTATCCACAGGGCTTCTCTCACTAAATTTTGGACTTGCTTTGATTAGGAAATCACCTTTTTAAAAAAAAAATTGAGAGATATTTGTTATAACAGAACCCAGTGAATGAACTTTAGCAAAATGCTTTCTGTTTACCGACAGAAATATCTAAATATTGCCTCATTTCACAAGTCAGCACCCTCCAAAAGAAATGAATTTTCTGGGTAATGACAAGAGCTTTCCAACAGGTTTTGAACTTTTAAGATTTTCTCACGGTTGTAAGTGTATTTTTCTTCTGATACTCTTGTAAAAGTTGTTCTTGTTACCGTGTAAATGTTTGATGTAGATTGGAAATGTGCTACTGAATGTAATTGCTGTACACAAACCCAAGCCTTTGTTAAAAGAAGCAAAACTCCCAGGAATTGCACTGGAGCCTGTCCACAAAGCAACTTTGTGACCACAAGAGGATGCTAAAGGTCCTAATAATATCTTTATTTAGCATGATGCAAAAATAGAGAAGAAAAGAGTTAATGTAAAAAGTTATTGATAGACACGAAAAACAGAAACTTTCCCATTACTTCTATCCTTATTTTCAACAGTGATGAGTTAATACTGTATGTGTGAACACAGTTCAAATGTTGCTGCTCTAACAATACATTCTGAAGTACTTTAGCAGTAATTTAATAACATATTTTAACCCTCATAGAAAAGAATCTTCTGCATCTGTGCTACATCTTCCATTTTACATTTCTTTGCGGTCTGCTCTTTCAGGTGGCATGTTCTTGATGTAATAGACAACTGAACTTAAAATTCTCTATTTTTTTGTCACTTCTATTTGGTTAGAGCTGGCGTTACCTGTAGGAAATATGATCTTATAGATAGGGAGATAGCTTGGAAGTAGAACGACGTGGATTTTGTTTGCAGTTCTGCCACCTCCTCTGCTTAGTTACAGCTTTGTACTTCTGTTTTTGTACCTATGTCATGTCATTTTATCTGTTTAGTCCTTTAATGAAGAGTTCAAACTCTTCCAGCTTATGGGTAATAGAGCCCCTCCCATTTATTACAAAAATAAATAACCCCCTCGGTATACAATTGCTATATTTACTTGCAATTTGTATTTTGTCTTGTATACATCTTGTCCTTATTTTGCAAGTTTAAAGCGTATGAGCTCCAATATTTTCTTCAAACAGTTCTTATTTAGGTACCTAAATAACAGGTCAGGATTCCTGGAAAAGCTGCCTGTGTTGCTCTTGGTTTCATAACTGGGACAGACTAATGTGCAGTGGTTTCTAAGTTTTAAACTTGGGCCTTTGCTGCACACTTTGAAATCAGGAAAGAGTAGGAATTCTGTTATATAAGGCTGTTATCTCATAGATTTTGGAAGTCTTAAATAAAACAGGCTGTTCTGAAGAACAGAGCACATCTGTCTGTGTGTTTGCACTGAGATGATTTTGTTGTAAGACAGTGAATGGTGAAACTTCTAAACTGAGACCGCTGCGTTGGCTTCATCTCTTCAAAGCAGAAACATGTGGGAAAAGCTTCATAAAACTGGTGACAAGTGATTCCAGCTAATGGCATTTTATATCTATGTATGTATCTATGTAGCAATATAAATAAAATATCTGGATTTAGGTAAACAAACATCCAAATCAGTAGGTCTTGTTTTGGAATGACAGTGATCGGTTTTGTACCAGCATCTCCTGATCCGAATCCCGGGATGTCTTCAGTGGAAGAAATAACGTCTGATTTGGAATGTGAGCAGTGGTTAAATGGAGTGAAAATCATTTGCTGAGGTTTCTGGGAATCTTGTTCATTGATTTGAATTACTGTGTAATGCTGCAGCGGATATTTGCTTGATGGCCACGTGAGTTTTGTTGATGCTCAATTTACTGTTTCTCATTCTGCAGAAATACTGGAAAATGTAAGACTAATACATAAACCAGTGTCTTTGCAACCCCGAGGGCTGATCAACAAAGGAAACTGGTGCTACATCAATGCTGTATCCTTCCCTGGGAAAAAAATTAATGCTCTTAAGTTAATATTTGTATATTATATCTGTCAGAGTTTTTCTGGATTGTTCTGGTAAGTATTTTATAAAAGTGTTTGTTTTCCCAGATCCCGCTCCTGTGGTTAAAATGTTGAAGTGTAGCAGCCAGAAATCCAGGGGGATTTTGGATCGTTGAACCTGGTGTGCAGGGTTCCCCTGCAATCCTGTTTGCAGTTTGTTACCTGTGTCAGAATATTTCAGAACTGTAGCTTCTCCTGACCGAAAGCCTTGTAATTAATTCCTAGCAGTGTTCCCCCATGGCTCTGTGCATCCATTTAAGTGGTTATTTCTCTTTTGCACTTGAAGTAACTGTTCTTACTCTTGGGCTTTGTTTTGCAGTGTAAGGGGGATCATTTGGGTTTGTGGTGAGCAGGTTGTCACTGTCGTATCACCTGTGTAAAGCACCAGTTAAATTAATCCTTCTACAACCTTACATATGGAAGATGAGCTTGCTCTTAATGAGTTGTATTCCCCTGCAAAAATAACTTTTACCCTGAGAAGCAGAAAGCACCCTCCCTCAGTGCTATATTATGATATTAATAAAAATAATTTAAACAATTTAAAAATCAATATTTTTATAATAAATTAAAAATTAATAATTAATAATTAAAAAAATTATCTCCCATGTCAGCAAGGCTACTGCAAGTGACACTTGGGATACTTCTAGTGCTGGTACTGCTAGTGAAAAATACTGTACATCAATTTCAAGACTGATCATGGCAGACCCTAATAAACCATTTCCAGACCAACGACTGTGCTTTAAACTAAAGCTTTTATCTTATATAACCAGTTCTGCACTCATTTGGTTACATACACTACATCTTAGCTCCCATTTTTCAATCTTGAAGTTTTACATGGGAATTTATTACTCAGTTTTTGCACACTGTAGGAATCAAATTAATCTCACTCTTCAGCTATTGAGATCAATGCCTTTTTTTGTCATTTCCCTTTCCCTCCATTTTTTAAATGCATTTCCTCTGTTCACTGCTCTCACCAACTAGCATAGATTGTGATGTTTTTAGAGTATTACTCTTCCAGCACACTCTGGAGTTTTCAAGGTTGCTCCCAACTCTTTGCAGTGCAGAATGTCTCGCATCTCAGTGGGTTTTGCTTTGGTTGCAGGGGTGACTCAGCACCTTTAAGTTTCAGCTGATTTCTTCCATTCTTCTCAGAAAATGTGTTCCAGGTTCTCTCCTGCCAATTTTCAAATGGTTAATTTTATAAAGTTTTTCCTATGAAGGTTCTTTTCCTCTCCTGCTCCTGGATGAAACGTTTCCTTACCCATTAACTAAAGTTTTTGCCATGATTAAAATGTTGGTGAAATCACTGCATGTTACAAGATGCTGGTGTTTTTTTAGTATAACTTCTGTACATTGCTGGTTAATGTTGTGATAAAGCTTCATCCTCTTTTCCAGTTTAATTCTTTGATTGATCTACATAATATAAATACAGCTCTATTTTGCATATCATTTTGCATATAATTGAGTATTTGGTTAATACACAGGTGCCATTTTGTGCATATTTCCTTAATGCCACTGCATAGACCCTGCAAGCCTTGGTTGCTTGCCCTCCAATGTATCATTTAATGAAGTCCATTCCAATGTATTCCAAATCGCAGAGGCCGTGCACCTCCACACCAATGCTAGACAGTTTGTAAGTAGCTTGGGAAAAAGGAATGAAAGTCTGGGATCTGACTAAACTCATTCAGGAATACCTAACAATGACTGTTGTTAGAAGTTCATATGTATCCAGAAGTTTTTTGTGTGTTTTTGGGTGACACTTTTGTAATGAACTTGGTGATTTACAACTGCGTGGCTTGTCAAGGAAGATAATTCCTGTTGCTTTGGGAGTACCAGTGTTATGTAGTGTTTAATATGCAGAAAGGAAGTGTGAGAGGTGCAAGGACCAGCCCAAAGACCAAACCCAAGACCTGGGTTTCACTGCAATGATCAGGTTGATTTTTATGTCTGAACTTCACCCAGATTTCGTGGTGATATGCTTTGGTTTTATTGTCTTTTGGCAGTCAGAATGACAACAAGCTAATTTTAGTACTTGTCCTTCTAAGTCTTAAATTGCCGCTCATGTCCAGTTGTTGCTTCCCTTCTGTTTCAGTGTTCGTTTAATGAATGAGTTCACTAATATGCCTGTACCTCCTAAAGCAAAGCAAGGTGAGTGGGAACAGGAGCACAAAGCATAAAATGATGGGGAGAAGCCTTTGGGGTAAAGATCTGCATTGGGGGAGGTGTTGCACTTTAGATTTTTTTTCTTCTGTTTGGCAGACCAAATGTACAAGTGCCAAAAGAACAGTTTTTGTTGAAAGTTCCCTTAAATGTGAAGATATCTTCTAAGAATATGCCCTTTCTAAGAAAATCATTTGATACTCCCTGTATTTTCCTCCACTTCCTTGCATACTTCCAGCTGTTTGTTTATCAGATTGCTCAATTCTGCTCCTTAAATCCTGAACACTCACTTTGATTTGGAACAAAATGGGGCCATAACAGGTCCCTTAAGCAATTGGAGATTGCCTCCAGGAGTATTATCCTGGCTTCTGATTCCAGTGGGAAAACTGTAGAAGTGTCTGATTCCTGCAAATACATATTTAGGCTCAATGATGATTATAGAGTGAGGAATGGCCTATTTTTTTATGCAAATAAATTATCTTAGAGGTTTCAGTTGTTTAATCTTAATTTTAAGCAGAGTCTGTTGTATTGGAAGCTTGTAGGAACAAGCACATTCCTGAAACTATTCTTTATGTAACATGATAAGGAAATATTACAAGGAGCTGGTTGTTCCAGTGATTTCCGAACAGTTCAGACATTTCTGTGGTTTCTTTCTGTAAAACAAATCTTCCTGGCTTATGCAACTTATTTTACTTGTAGGTCATTTTATTGTGTAGTTTTCAAGTATAGTTCTGAGGCCTTGTATTGCCATTAGGTGGAACATTCTGTCAGGCTGTTCCTTGGGGTTTTTCATTCTGCAGTGAACACAAGTGGTCTGTTAGAATTGCAAATACACAAAAGGTTTAAATGTTCTTTGAGTACAAAAGAAATGCAAAAATGTAAATAGCACTAGAAGTGCTCCTTTATGATGGCTGTGGATATTGTTAATCTTTAGAGTGTTTGCTAATTTCTTCTGACCATCTGGGAGTCTGTGCAGGGTGATGTGAGATGTTTTAAAACAATGTTTGCAGATAAAAGTGCTGGACTCCAAATCTAGTGATGTGAAGAGAATGTTAAGGTAAAATGTAAAGAATCTTTTCTATATTGTTACTTACATTAGTTCTCTTTCACCTTGCAGCTTTAGGTGATAAAATAGTGAGAGACATCCGACCAGGAGCTGCCTTTGAACCAACCTACATTTACAGGCTCTTGACGGTTATAAAGTCAAGTCTGTCAGAAAAGGTGGGATTTCAAATCCTTGACTTGTGGAATCGCAGTGCAGGGCAGTCACAGGCATTAAAACTCTGCAAAGCCAAACCTCAGGCTCCGTGCTCAAATGCCACTAAAATCAGCTCATTGATAGTTCATTGTAATGAAGCTCGACTGTCTTGGGACCTGAATTATAGGAAAATGTTAATTACAGGTTTGGCAGTTTGATAGGTCAGAATAATGGAAAAATTACTGTTGGAATGGAACATCTTTTTTTATAATGGAGTTACCGATCAATTTACATTTAAGAAATGAGCAGTTGCTCATTTTTATGAGGAATTCAGCTAAGACTGATTGAAGATCCAGAAACTTTAAAATACTTGTTCATGTTTAATTTCAATTTAAAGGAAAGATAATAATTCAAATCACCCTTTGATTTGGCATTGGCTTGACAGCAACTTTTAGTAGTGGTTGTAAAAGAAATGGGGGAAAAAAATAGCAACTCACAAGTTAAATGGAATTTGTATTGGGAAGAATGCAGAATTCTTGTAGCCATTGTGGAGCTTATGTGGGTATTTACTGCTTAGGGCAGTTTGGTTTTAACTGGCTAAAAATGAGGTGTTATAACAAAATCTAAACTTTATTTGACATGGTAACATTTGACTGAGTAGTTGCTAAATGAATAGGAGAAAGCTGCATGTTCAGTGAACCTTCTGTTAAAAGGAAACCATGAAAATATCATAAAGTTAATTGAAAAAAATATTTTGTTCAGGGCAGGCAAGAGGATGCTGAAGAATACTTGGGATTTATCCTCAATGGACTACATGAAGAAATGCTGACCCTCAAGAAACTTCTCTCTCCACATAATGAAAGTTAGTGGATTTTTTTTTTATAGCAAACAATTCATTTCAAGTACTGTTTTTGTGCGGTGATTCTGGAATGCAGAGCAATGCTTGGAGTAGATGTCGAGCTAGGGATAGATTGTCATGTTTTAGAGAACTCAGACATTAGCAAATACTGTTTTCTTAAAATCTGGATAAAATGAGTCCGTTTTGCCCAATTCACCAATGATCTGAAGAGTTACTGGGTTTCTGGAAAGGCATCATAGTTCTGTCAATACTCTGAATGACAATAAGTCACATCCCTGCTTCTCCTGAACAACAAAACTCAATATTACCCATTTTTACTGAGCCCAGCTGAGCATTCTTGGGGGCTAACTCGAGGTGAGCAGTCTTGTCTTAAGCATTGATGTGTTTGTCATTTATAACACCTGCAGTGTCCGTGGTTTTTGACTGTCTCCATGGAAGTTCAAAAATATATCAGTGTCCTCTTCACTGATCTTTAAACCAGCTGTTAAGGTCTTTCTTTTAAAGTGGAGACTTCTAGAACAATGGCTAATTTATATCTAATATAAACCAACATACTAAATTATTTTAAAATTCTTACTAACGTGGAGGAGGATTTACTTTGAAAGAATTGCTAGAATTTGTATGCAGCGTAAAATTCTGTTTTGTTTTATAGTGGCTTTAGTTTGAACCCCCTGGAACAAAATACTGTGAGTCTTACCTAAGTATGGAATTCAGATCACTAGTTATCCAGTTTCTCTTTAGTAGGGTAAATTTTTTAGGATATAAAGTCATTCCATATTTTGTTCCTTAGCTGTGTGCAGTTTATAACCTCCTGACTTTGGCACTGGCTGGGAAAATATTTGCTAAGCGTTGGGTTCCCTGTAAAATACCTGTGCAGAGAAGAAATTGTATTTAATAATGGCATAATTCTCTTTCCAGAATAACACTTGACTTTCTAATTTTCTATCCCATAAATTTACTACTAAAAATATATCAAACTTTGCTATTTACATATTACAGTCATTAGGGAGCTGCCTTCTGTTAGTACATGGATGTGTCCAGCTGGGAGCGAGCCTGCAATATGCATGTTCCTTTTTATTTATCAAATCTATGATCTATGAAAACATTTTATCCTCAGAAAATAATTTGTATTGGGTTTTTTGCTTTTCAAATCCTTTATCTGTCTTGATGTTTTATTTGTCAAAAACCTCAGTGTGTTTTTTTTTTTCCCTTGGTCACTTGAAGAACTGTCGGTGTCCAACGGCCCCGAGGCTCAGAGTGTTCCCAAGGAAGAGGAGCAGGAGGAGCAGGGGGAAGGCAGTGAGGATGAGTGGGAGCAGGTGGGACCTCGCAACAAGTCCTCAGTCACTCGCCAGGCTGACTTTGTCCAGACTCCAATCACTGATATTTTTGGTGGTCACATAAGGTACAGTACTTTTTCCTACAAGTTCTTGACTTGTAGTGGCCGAATCTTTTTAAATGTCTTAAGTGAACAGACTGTTTTGATATTCCGAGCCCTGAATTGCATATAGGAGAGGAGTTTGAAATACTTCTGCTTTGAATACTGTCTAAGAATTCCAAAGCATTTTAGAGCTACCTAATTTTTGTGACCTCTTAGGAGTCTCATCTCATGTTACAAATAAGGATACTGAGAAAGAATGAGATTTAGAGAGTTAAATCTTGACAGTGGAACAGTGAAATAAAAAAATGTAGACTTTAAGTTATTCAGACCCTTAATGCTTCCCAGAGAAAAAAGCTGTGTTTAATAGTAAATAAATGTTAAAGGCAAAAAAAGTCTGGAAAAATGGAAATTGCTACAAGATGTTACTGGAATGAAAAGAATGCAGGTTATTACTTATACGCAGGTCTGATACCATACAAAGGCAGAAAGTAGATACTGAAAGAATATTTTTTGGAAAGGAAGCCTCCTGACTTGTTTGGAGAGATGTATAATTTAAAATGAAAGCAAAGTAAACACTTGCTAAAAACATACTGCAAAACAAAACTGCTAGACTTGAATTATTTTTAAATTGGAGACAGACACTTAATTGCTGGTGTTTGACTCTCTGTGTTGCCAGATATTCAGTCTAGAAGTGTGAATAATGTGGGCTAGAGCCTTCTGCCTGGGAAATGCTCTGAAATTATTTATTCTACTGGGTTTTGAGCCAGACAGCTGGTAAATAAAACTGTATTTTCCATTGAATTTGGCAGACAGATGTTTGTAGGTATTGATGGAGTCCTGCATCGACAGTTCACGTACCCAAGGTGGTGTTAATAGCCCGGGCACATTTATCAGAATTTGTCAGATTTGTTTAGATCTCTACATGATTCCATCAGTTTTTGTATTAAAAACACTGAGATGACGCAGTTTTCTGTAGAAGTGCACAGAAAATGATAAAAAGCAAAGGCAAGAGTGGAAAAAGGCAAAACCTTGCCCTGAGCAGCAGAACCACAGGATCCAATCCAACATCTCCTGGCACCACATCCACTTTATTTATCCTTCACACTAGGGCACAGCTCACCACAGAAACAGCATCCCATGGGATGTTGGAAAGCTTCATCCTCTGGGCGTGGAGATAGGAAGGACTGAATATAAAACTGCCAGTAGAATTCCACTAAATGAAAGCATCAGAAACTGGGAAAAGCAGTGAGGAGAAGATGATTCAAATTGGCATCTTTTAGCTGGAGAAACTTCAGACTTGGGAATTTTTAGGCTGTCCTTGAGAGGCTTGAATCTATTAAATGTCTATTTAGGCATAATTACTTAAAAAACCCCAGCCTGTAAAATCTTTCTTAGCAACATGAGGCTTAAGTGGGAAAGTACAAAGTTTTCCTGAGAATTCTTGCAGTGGCTGAGTAATTTTTCATTGAAAATGATGCATTTTCCCATGTCCAGTTGAGATTTGTAATTATCCTAATAAGGGACATTGTTACAGGGAAATCATAGCCCAGCAAAGGTTTTGCTATCAAATCAATTTCTGCATATCTTGTGAAGAAAATATTCTGTAGAGGTGTTACAATACAATTTCTAATAATATTTTTGTAAATAAAGGTGCTGCTGTTTTTCATGCATTCTCTTTCCTCTGAGGGATATATATGTGCCAATATAAAGCTGCCCTGGCTTTCTGTTGGTGCTTCAGGGCTTTGCTCTTTTGATTATCCTGAATGTTAAAATTAATCTGAACATTAACATTTCCTTCCTGACCTGGAAATACTCCAGCATGGCCACATGGATCAGAGCTGTGTCAGTTGTAATTCTGGTTTCGAGCGTTGTAATGCATAACAACATAATAATTAATATACATGGACAAAGCCTGGATACAGAAAATGATGGGAAGAAAAGGAGCTGCCAGTCCTCAGTGGAGCATAATTCATATTTCCTATGGCAAGATTTAAGCAAACAATTTAAAATCACAGTGAAATTTGTCTTAGTGAAGTGCCTGAAAAATCTGTGTATATTTGTTGGAGAATGTGGAATCAGCTGTGATTTTTACAGTAGAACACAGATAAGCACTGGCACTTCGCACTTGTGAAGAGCTGTTGGAAAACTAAATTAACAGAGCCAGGAGGTGAATTTTTTTTAAATGCTTTATCAAAATTTTCAGTCTTTTTCTTTAAACTTTGGATGCTTATCCAATTACTTTGCATAAATAAAACAATTCAGTTCCAATCCCATTCAGAATACTCTTAGTGGGTGTTAAAACCTCTTAGATTGGGGTGAAGTGGGGGTTTCCTGTTGTTAAAACCATGTTTAACCTTTGTATTTGTATTTGTTCTTGAATTAACCATAAATTGAGTTACTTAAGTAACTCATTCTTCTTTGAAGGTTCTGTCTGGTTGAAAACCATGCTTTATTACATTTTGATTTCTTTTTTTCTCCACAGATCTGTTGTTTACCAGCAGAGCTCCAAGGAGTCTGCCACGCTGCAGCTTTTCTTCACCCTGCAGCTGGACATCCAGTCGGACAAGATCCGCACTGTGCAGGATGCCTTGGAAAGTTTGGTGGCAAGAGAGTCTGTCCAGGGATACACCACAAAAACCAAGCAAGAGGTGTGCTCTGTTCACCCCTTATTTACAGCCAAGTGCTAAACTTCATTTAAAAGGGTTTTCATAGAGCTCTGGCTTTACAAAGAGTTGTTGGAGCACACTTTAACAAAAGGGGTACAAACCATTTCAGAGTGTCCTGCAGCAGTGAAATGCCAGCTCTGAAACAAAGCCAGGCCTGTAAATAGCTGGGGTTTGAGTTGATGTAGTAATTTATTGGGGATTTTACTGGAATATGTACTAAATTAACGGGCTCACCTGTGGTAAGGATACATCATGTTATGTTCAATATCACAAGTTAATGATTCCTGGGGATTGCCAGATGCTGTTAGTAAAGCAGCTCTTCAGAGTAAATATTTTGTTATTTTCTATTTACAAATAATACATTATAGTAATAATTGCAATAGAAAAGTACTTGCAAGGGGGAAAAGCCTGCCTTTGGTTTGGCAGTTTGAGAACTTGTCACAGAGGGGAATAATTAAACTTCGCTCACTAAGGCCTTGCCTTGCTTCCTGTGGGGGGCAGTAGTGAAGGCATCTCTGGTGTGCATGGATTGCTCACGTGGGAATTTTGTGTGCACTCTTGATAACTCTGGAATTGTAGGTGTTCCCTCTGACATTCACATCTGTATCTAAGTTTTCGAGAATAAGATTAGATAAAGGATGATTCATTTTCCTTGAAAAGCTAAAGATGAATAGTGGAAATTTGTTTGCCTTGAATATTCAGAACATTTATTTCTCCAGTTGTTTTCCATGTGAAAAAGACATTTGCAATTCAAGCTCATTATGATTTACCACAAAGATCTTGTTGTTCTTGCCACTCATTTTTTTGGTTTTTCCTGCAAATGGTTTAAAGTTTTTTGACTGACAACCCAGTGCTGGGTTGGAAGAAATGGGTGTTCAAATTAGGTGCTGCCTGATATTTCAGAGTTTGGATGGAAATACAAGCTTCCACAGTGTCTTCCAGATCTTTTTTTCAAAATAAATTCAAGTTGAAATAGTTGTTCTTGTATTAAAGTTTGTAGTAAGAACATTGAACATACTGTCTGTAGAACCTTGGAAAGAGATAGTACTTTTCCCCCAAGAGTTTCTATTCCACACTTAATAGGTTCTAGCAGAATCAAGCCATATATTGAAAAATAATATACTCATGGTTACCAATAAAGATTTTTTTCAATTAAAAAATGGAGAAAAACCTTAAGCAGTTATTTTGAGAAATATTTTTATGTCTTCATTTCTAGGAAGGCAAAACATTTTTGTTCTGCAATTCTGAGCTCAGTTCCAGGTTTCCAGGCAGAAATTTTGTGGATTGTTTGGTTATAATTATATAAAAATCACTATTTAGTAGAGAAAAGTGTGGTCATAACTCATGTTTTTCTCTTCGAAAATACTGAGTTCTCCTTGAAGACAACGTTAGGATTGAAGATTTCGTGGGCTTTAAGTCATAAACACGTATTTATCATAAATTAATACTGCAGTAATAACAAATCTGGGGAGTTGCTGCTAGTATTTACAGTGAAATACTTATTCCTTGTTTAAAGGAGTAATTTTGAGGAGGTAACAAAAAGTTAACAAAAAATGACAGGTTTTCTTCCTCCCTGTGTGTGTGTCAGGTGGAGATCAGTCGAAGACTCACCTTAGAAAAGCTGCCCCCCGTTCTCGTTTTACACCTCAAGCGCTTCGTGTATGAGAAGACTGGTGGATGTCAGAAGCTAATCAAGAATATTGAGTACACTGTTGATCTGGAAATCAGTAAAGGTAAAAGATTTATGAACAGAATTTCGCCCTCTTCATGGGAAAGAGAATGTTGTCTTTCCTTGGGCTGTCTGTGGTTCAATTTTCTTCTTTTTCCACAAGATCTTGTCTTTGTCGTTGCCTGAAAATGTGGTCATTTGGGTGAATGTTTTGTATGGGTTTTTTATGATGAAAGATCTTAAAACCTTTGGCACTTCCTAGACAATGGCTTGGCCAAATGAGAGCTTCCTGTGGATTTATGGAGTAAGGATATAGGCTGCTGAGGGCAAATATGGGAAGTGATCCCCTTGGATGAGGGCTGTGTCCCTGTACAAGGCTGTTGCCAATACTGGATATTTTTATCACAAATTTAATTCAGAGTCGTGTCACATTATTTAATTAATTAGTGGCTGATGGAAGGAAACTGGTGTTTTATTGAAAATGTAACCTGAAGGTAGACAATCCATAGTGCAGAGCTTAAACAAGGATCCTTTATTTAGCAAATATCCTAAGAGATGCTGACTTTAAGTGGTGTGAGATTGGAAGTTGTCCAACATCTGAAGCTTGCCAAAATAATGCCTTTTGTTTTAAGCTGACAAATTGACAATTAACCACCCAGTAGCTCAAATAGGAATAAATAAAGTTAATGTATACTCATATCTCAGCTGAGAAAAGGACCTTGTCAGGCAGTGCTCTTTTGTTTAACTTAATATTTTATTTTTCAATTTTCCTTTAAGATTGTAAGCATGACTTGGAATCTGATTTTGTCATTGTCTGACAGGAGGAATGAAAGGGGAAAAATTGAATAAGTCTGATCTTTTCACTCTGTCTTTTTTTCCCTTCATTTTTTGGTGATATTTTTAAACCTTTCATAAAGTACAGTGTTCAGCAAACCTGCAAATTCGCTTCTTTGAAAACCAGTTATTAGAGCCACGACCATTCTTGAAAGGCTGCAGAAGAAATTTCCATTAAATGTTCTCCTTTGTGCTAGTGTTGGTTTCTCTGAAAAATAGTTGATCCTCTTGATATGGGATTTCTAATTTGTGACTGTTTTTCTTCCTCCAGAGCTGCTATCTCCTGGTGTGAAAAGTAAAATTTCAAAAGGCCAAAGAACCTACCGGCTCTTTGCAGGTATTTTATCCATGTGGTCCCTGTATTGCAAATGCAAATTCTGCATATGGAGATGTAGAAACACTGGATTATATGAAGTGTTTTCTTTTAAATTGCACTGAAGTAGCTTGTGGGTGTTAGATTCTTGTGTTCAGTGGGGTTTGTTTAGAATCAGCAGATTTGGTGTGCTTGGGAAACACTGATTTGGACAAGGGATGGGAGTGCCAGGACAAGGGGAATGAGTTTGCAGTGCCAGAGGGCGGGGTCTGATGGGATATTGGAGGAAGTCCTTCCCTGTGAGGGTGGGGAGCCACCTGCCGTAAGGATTGGGTGGGACACAGGGACCTAAAGCAACTCCTTGGTTTTACAGCCAAATCCCAGGGCACTGCCCCAGTTTCCTTTTTCCAGATACAAAGATTATTTGAGCCATACAAAGCCAAGGTGTTCATCCCACCCAAGCCTCTGGATGTCATCCCATTGAGATTGATGTAGGCATTGATTGCAGGCAGCTGGAAAGTCCCATTTTCCACTTCCCCAGGGGCAAACCAGTCCCAGTAACCATCAGAAATACTACCAGGGGAGTATTTGGGATGAAGATTTGTCTCCTAGGACACGTGGTTACTTTCTTCCCTGGGAGGGTGGGGAGGCCCTGGCACAGGGTGCCCAGAGCAGCTGTGGCTGCCTCTGGATCCCTGGAAGTGTCCAAAGCCAGGCTGGATGGGGTTTGGAGCAACCTGGGATGGTGGCAGGTGTCCCATGGCAGGGGCTGGGATGGGATGAGCTTTAAGATCCCTCCCAGTCCCAAACCATTCTGTGATTCTGTGGCTGCCCCACCTACGGACTTCTCCATGCTCCCTTGGGCCGGAGCTGGGGGTGTCCAAGGCCAGGCCGGACGGGGCTTGGAGCACCCTGGGATAAGCACAGGACGGAACAAGCCGAGCTTTTAGGTCCCATCCCACGATCTGCACAGCCCAAACGCAGGAAAGCCCTAAACCCTGAGGTTCTTTGCTAGAGCAGCTGCCAGCACGGGGAGCTGTGGGTGCCGTTTCCCCCTGCTTTGCCATCCCAATCCTGCTCTGTCCCGCAGTTGTGTACCACCACGGCAACAGCGCGACGG
>NW_008239324.1:951262-958884 GCF_000691975.1 Corvus brachyrhynchos | reverse complement strand
CAGGGTCATCCACCACTCGCAGGTGGTCAAGGCGGCGCTGGAGCGCACAGCCTACCTCCTGTACTACCGCCAAGTGGACCTGCTGTGACCCCGCCGCCCCGCTCTCTAGAACGCCAACTATCACTAACTTTTTCTCCTGTAAATGCTCTTCTGAGTGAATCTTTTTTCCTTTTTTTTCCTTTTTTCCCCCCTCCCCCTTTTTATTCCTTTTATTTTTTTTTTTTTTTTTTTGGTCCCCTTGCAACTATGGGATAGAGTGATAAAGGAAGCTGCCGTTTGTGCACAACATGGTTTGTGTTGACTTTTTGACTTTGCAGAATGAAGTCGCTCGGTTGGAAGCCTCGTGAATCACAAAAGTAGTAAAAAGAAATAAAGTTCATCCGAGTTAATGCTGAATCCTAAGATAATAAAAAGGGGATTTGCATTTAATCCCCACTTTCTAATTGCGTAGTAGAAGAAAACCCTGCACCAGCAACAGAACTTGTAGATTTCTGTGAAAATGTTTTATCTTTACTTCAGTAAAAAAAGAAAAAAAAAATTAAAAAAAAAAAAAATAAAAAGCTCTCTCTGCTTCCCCAATAGTTTTTTGATAAGTGGTAAAATATGAGCCGATGTGTATGAGATGGAAATGGTCCTTTGTGCTTCAAAACATGTACAAACTGCAGAGTTGCTGGTTCCTGATAGGAAGACACATTTTAATAATTGTGCGATGAGAAACTGCTTAAGTACACATTGCAGATCAAATATTTGGAGTTAAGATGTTAGTCTATATAGATGGGTGATTGTAACTTTATTGCTATTAAGAAATTTCAAACTGCATTTATGCTTCTGTGTACATGAAATTAAGAAAATGGGCAAAAATAATTAAGATTGATATTTCTTTAAGTCTGCTTTGTTTAATTTTGCTGTCTGCTCTCCTATAATGTTGAGTTCCTAATTGTACACAGTTTAGTGATACCTAGAAGTATAAAGTTGTCGCCCATCAATAAAAGTCACAAAGTTGGTTTAAGGTGTGTGTGTGGGTTTTGTTTTTCCTCAGGTGTGAATCCCACCCTTGGAAACTCCATAGGTTTCTGTGTAGGACTTCTCAAGGCATAGGGAGCCTTCCCCAGATGGAGATGATTTTTCTTTTCTTGATACTTCAGAAATGTTCCCATTTTGCATTCAGGTGGAACTGAACTTGGAGGGGAAAGGAAAGGGCTGTGGCAGTCCAAGGGCTGAGCATTGAGCAGCCAGGAGAGGGAATGGAATTCCCTCTGTATCCTTCTGAGAGCCCTGCAGTGTTGTTTCTGAAGTAGATGGTGGTTTGTTTGTCTCTTCTTCAGCCAACTGACATTGTCATGGAGAGCTTTGGGTAAAAATATTTCCTTGATCAGCTTCCCATTGCTTTCTCTCTAAAAACCTCTATATATTATTTAATGCTTTGATGATAGTGGTGTTATCTGCTAATTCCATCATGGGATGATGGAAGCTCCCTGGTTTGTCCTGACTCTTCTGCCCTCTTGTGCTGTCCCACATGGGACAGAGTTTCCTTCCCAGAGCTCTGGATTGTAGGAAGGAGCATCCCAGCCCCAAGGCTCTTTGGGGTGGTCTGCTGAGAAAGTTTAATGATGCTCTGTTATGATTTTGGATATCCAGATGTATTGTTACGTTTTTGCTGATCATGCTTTATTAGTATTTTCTGATTAACAGATGGTGACTGAGACACTGCTCATGATTTTGGTGACCTTCCACCAGTCCCAAAACAATTATCTGTCCAAAGCTCACTTGGATTTTGGCTGTTTGCAAGGAAAACAACATGTCCTGGAGCTGGGGCTGCCAAAGGATTGGTGCTCCCAGGGCTTCCCTGTGATGGGAATTACCCCAGACCCCCACTGGCAAGAACTTGAAATCTTGGGGGATTGGGAGGTTGTTCCAAAAAAGAAAGAAACCAGGTTTTGAATGTACTGTTCTGTGCTGGTTATTATTCACATCCTGTTTCTGGAGCCTGGTTGAAGTGGTTTCTGTACAGCAGAAACCCTGTTTTTAATTACTCCTGTGCCTGTGTTGGGTATTTATTTAGCTGTATCTCCAGTGAAGAGATGCATTTCTGATAGTGCAGGTTAACCTGAATAGCCCAGAGAAAACTGCAGGTGATCAGTAATTAAAATAATACTTGATAGAAGTTGCAAGTGTTACTATTTTACAGAAATGGCAATGAGTCATTGCCAGTTTAAAAATCAAGTGCTGAAATTCTCTCAGTATGACTTGGAAGTGTCTCAGGATCTCTTAAAAGCGAATTTTTGAATTTTTCACTGAGGATATTACAAATGTATTTGTCACTAAAGTCCTTCTGCAGTGTATGAAAAGGGAAATAAAAATATGTGGCAACAGTGATGTGGACACACAGCCACAATTTTTATTTTCTGTATTGAATTCCTCCCATTGTTGCAAAACGAGGGGTTTGCAGCTTTTGATCGTTTGCTCTGCGTGTGATTATGTAAAAGAAAACCCCAACACCCATGACAATACACCGTAAATCCGGTGGTTGGTTACTTAACTTTAAACCAGGATTTGCGAAATGGGGTTTTTTTAAATGCACGTTAAGACCTGAAGTTTTCAGAGCTGAGAAACTGGATGTGCTGCTCCAAAGGGCTGTGGGGAAAACCTTGTGCCATGAGCCAGATATGCAGGGGAAGGGCTGGAGGGGCTGAGGGAGGAGGGTTGTTACAGCCACGAGGTGTTAGGGGATGGGGGAAGGTGTTTTAAGTGGGAAACTGCTGTTTTCCACCATTTCCTCTGGAGATGATGTCCCTCCGGGGCTGGGCTGCAGCAGAGGGCACTGCTGGGCTGGGCCAGGTCCGGGGGGATCCAGCTCCAAGGCGACTGCCAGGATTGATCCCGAGCTGCCAGCAGAGGGTTTGTCGTTGTAAATGTGCCCTAAGTCTGCTGCTTTTCACTAGGAATGAAGAATGAGCCTTGGACATGCAGGAGATGTTGCCAACATGTTGGAGATTCCTGCAACTGGGGGTTTATTTCAGGATATTTTAATGACCCAAAGGGGTTTTTTTTGAAAGGATTTGTTTTGGCAAATAACAAGATGTAGTGGCAGTTCACCTGGTCTGGGGTGAAATCACCAAAGACGGGTGCTGGGTTAAGAGACCTGAACTGTTTCAGTCTGCAGATGTGACCAGGGAATGGGGGGAGCTGTGGGAACAAGGTGAGGGCTTTTCATGGAGTCCCAGACTGATTTGGGTTGGAAAGGATCTTAAAACTCTTCTTTTCCCCACCCCCTGCCATGGGCAGGGACACCTTCCACTATCCCAGGCTGCTCCAAGCCCCCTCCAACCTTGCCTTAAGCTCCTCCAGGGATGGGGCAGCCACAGCTTCTCTGGGCACCCTGTGCCTCACCACCTTCATAGAGAGAATTTTGTAGATTTTAATTCACATTTGACTTGTACTCAGTGCAGTCGGTGGTGTCTCCCCAGTTTTCCAAAATTGCTGCAGCTTCTGTTCTTATTTTGTTGTTTTACCTCGACTTTTTCCTGGTCACTGATGAAACCACAGATTTCTAGGGAGTTGTTTCCTTGCTCATCATCAGCTGATGAAGCATTTGGGGGAATGTTCTTTAGTATGAGAAGGTGGAGAAGAAGCTGCAGATGAACCTGGGTGGTCAGTCCTGCCCCAAAACAGGAGAGCAGCAAGAAGGAACAAATAGGGGCTCACAGTGCCAAGTATTAATTGTGTTTGGGAGTAAATCTATCAATGCCTGCCTTTCCCTCCTGTGATTTGGATCCCCACGCTGTTAATTCATCTGCTGGAGTAGCCTCTGGATTGCATCATGGTCAAGAGAGGGGCATCTCCACCCTGCTGGAGTGATGAATGTGGCAGGGACTTCTTGCCCGAGGCAGGAGGGGGATGTGAGCAGGCAGCAGATGGGGGGTGATACCCCCAAACCTGAGCGTGGCCGTGCCCAGTGCCCAGCAGCAGCAGCTCAGGGGCCGCTGGTCCCCCCTGTGCTCTCCCTGTGATCACAGACAAGTTTCTGCAGGTTCCCTGCTAACACTTCATCCTGTTGATCCCCTTGTGCTCCCTCTGCTCTGGAGCAGGAGTCAAACCAGGGAATACCCTGCAGCTCTGAGCCTCTCACTCTGTTCCTCACCCTGCCCTGCGCTGCTTTGGGGCCGGTCCTGCTGAGCTCTTGTTTAAATAGGAAATAAAGGGGCATTAATTCCAGTGGAGATCAAGACTCGCTGTCTGCCTGGTCAATTAGGAGGGCATAGGGAAATCTGTGTCTCTTCCCATTCTTTGGCTATTACATTAAAAGCCTCTCTCCTAATATATACTTATATATGCAGCCTGCTTTATGTGGCTTTTACCACATATGAAATGGAGACGTTATAATCAAGGCAGTAATAACGAGGAATGATTAAAAGTAACTTCTGATTGTTTTGGCTTTGGTGGAACATATGACCCCAAACTGCTGACTCGAGACAAAATCAGGCGGGTGAAAATTCTTGTTCCAGGCTGTGCTCATCCCTGAGCACAACCAGGCCCTGTGTATGCCTCGTACAGTGAAACCATCCCGGTGTATATAAAAAAATAAATTAAAAAATCAGATCTTTGTAAAGCAGCCAGGTTGATGGAGCAATCAGACAGCCCAAACCATCCTACAGGGATTCATTTCCCATAGGGATATTTGTGGAGATTACAAAATACCAAATTCCTCTGAGGTCTGGAAATTATTTGTACGTCGGTATGTGAGATTTAAAATGAGTTAATTCAGCTTTATGGTAATTGAGTGAGCAGCACCTTCTGAGGGCTGTGAGTCAGGGCTGGGGATCTGCATGGTTTTGGGGTGGCAGCCTGTGTGGGGGCACGAGGGTTCACTGTGTTGGTGTGAAATTCACTGTGTCTTGGGGAAATTAGGAGTTGGGGGGGCTGCAGCATGTTTCAGCTGATTAAATAAGCCTACAGCAAACTCACTGATGCAGAGGGAATCATAAGAGCAAGGGGAAAGAAAAAAGAGAATACAGTGATTTGACAGTAAAGCAGTGCAGAACCTTCTGTCAGCCCAGTTCTGGGTGGTCTTTGAGTTGCCTGTGTTGGTGTCAAAGTCTGAGCTTTTTTGGGAGCAAACTGCCCAAATTGCACTGAATGGCTCCTGGCAGGGCACAAGTGCCAGGTCCCACTGCTGGACCACGACCACATGTTGTTGGTTCACATACACAGTTTGTTTGGAAGTAAATAGAAACTCTTTGTAAATACAGCTGGGAGAGTGTGGGCAGGGGAAGAGCAGCCAGAGGGGCTGGTGTGGCTGTACCAGGCTGCGGGACTGGGGCTGGCTGGTGAGGACTGGCTGCCCATCTCAGTTTGAAATGGGGTGGGAGACACAGCCCCAGTGGGGACAATCTGTTCCTTCTTGAAAAATTCTGTGTAAGAGATGGGGTCAGCAGTGATGCCTTGGTGCTGACTTCTGAGGGTTCATTTCTTTGCTCGGAGCAGTGGTGCTCTCCCAGCTGCCAGTATTTGCTCCTCTGCTCCTCTGTTGAACGAGTTTGATAAATGTCCTTCTGCTTTCCGAGCGCCGCTGGGTTTAAACAAACCTCTGGGAATATCTTGTAAACTCCCCTCCTAGTAAACAGTAAATAAAAGTGGTTGATGTTTTGCCTGAAGAAGTAAATATTGACTAGTTAGAAGAATGGAAGGCCTTTTTTTCCCCAAGAACTTTGGAAAGAAGACTAGGCAGTGGATTTGGAAAAATCAGAGCTGCTTTTCTTGGATGGGCCGGCTCCCAGGAGACGGCTGCTCCCCTGGCTCCGTGCTGGGTGTGGCTGGTGCCCCTCCTCAGGGGACATCCCGGGGCATGTGCTGACCCTGCGGGACAGGGACCGCACGGGAATCCCGTGGATGCTGATGCCTGGAGCTGCCCTCTCCAGCATCCTGCAGCAGAGGTGCTGTGACACACTCAAGCTGTTACTCACGATAGTGGTTTGGGTTTTTCCTGTTTGTTTACTTCAAGAAAAAGGAAGGAACTTCTAGCTTGTCTTTTGCTCAATCGTTTCCTTTCACGGTGAGTAAAACCACGGAGCTGGATGCCAAAGCTGGAGCTGTTGGGACATCGGCAGGAGAGGTGAGTCCTCCCCGCGTGTCTCACCAGCTTTTCGCATTCCTTACTGCCCGTAGCTCCCGCTGTTGCACCGGAGCAGCGGCTGAGCGTGGGGAATGTCAGCTCTGGGAGAGCTTTGGCAGCAAAGCAGAGTGGGATTAATCTCCTGTTTCCCAGCTAAAGTCCCGATCTGGAAAAAACGGGATGCCATGGGGTTTACTTGGGGGGCTGGAACTGGGAAATCCCACAGCCCTCGCTGCGACGAGCAGGAACGGCTGAGCCGGCAGCCGAGGGCAGACAGCTGGCTTTAGTCCCTTACACAGAAAATTCCCTTCTGGAATTCCCCCTCCCTTGTCACCGGAGGCCCTCACCGGGGCGTCGCGGTCCCCCCTCTGCAGGGAGGATTCCCCGTGCCCCTGGAATCCCGCCGGGCTGCGACTCCCAGGGCCGACTGCTGGGGAGAGCACAGCCAACACTTTTATAAGATCAGGGACTGCCCCCCTCCTCCTCCTCCTCCTCGCTGCCAGTGTGACCGCCTTAGGGAGGGTGGTCCTGCTGCTCTGAGCCCCAATGACTGCCCTTGAAGTGCTGCGATCCCAACCAACACCCCTCTCCCCGTGGCTCTCCCCCCTACCTTTTCCCTCCCTCTTCTTTTCGTTCTTGCTCCACGCCCGTTGTCACTGGGATGATCCAGGGTTCTCCTCTTTGCCTGGAGAGCATAAATACCACTGGGGAGCTCTGTGAGACTGCAGTTGGTCCGAGCTGCTGAGCCGAGACCTTGCACATCTCACACCTCCTGAGGCTTATTCCATCCTTTCCTCCTCCACCTCGCTTAAATATTTCAGACACATTAATTTATTTTCCTCAAGCAGGCTTGGAGGAGCTGCAATTACCTGGAGACTTAGGAATACTCAGCAAGGTAAGTGTAAAGTTCGGTCCTGGCTTCTGAAATGTGGTTTTGGGGGTGATGTGAGTGCAAGAAATTACTCTTTTAAGAAGGCACAGTTTTAGTAACTTCTTCAAAAAGTTGCCTGGATGCTATAAAATAACACAAGTTTGAGCTTCCCTCGTGTGTGCTCTGCAGAGTTTAATGCAAGATTAACAAGCATTAATCTTGAATGAATGGGAGGAGTTTGCAAGTACAGGAGTGGATTTCTGTGCAAATAGAAAATATCCAGGGGATGCTGTTGCAGTCTCTAGGAGCACATTTGTGTGCTCCAGGCTGCCTGTGTTTGTGCAGTTCTGCTCTCAAGTCCTGTAGGAAAGGAATTTCAGCGTCACCACGCGTGGTGTCTGTTAGCAGTGGGTTTTCCACGTGGTTTTACATGGAAACTCACCCACTTGGGTTCTGTGGGAGTGGATTGAAATGGAAGATACAGATGGTTTTGGCCCATGGCATTGAAGATGCTGAATCTAAGGGGGGTTCAGTGCAATGTGTCACTGTTTTCCTGTGTCAAGGAACTTGTCATCCTCTTTGTCTTTGGAAGCCACCACAATTCTGCAAAGCTTGGACTGTGTGCATCCCAGGGAAAGA
>NW_008239324.1:945890-951247 GCF_000691975.1 Corvus brachyrhynchos | reverse complement strand
TGTGGCTTTTTCCCTGGATTTCTTTGCACAGGTTAAAGTTGATCCCAGGCTAACCCAGGCTAAAAGCTGATCCCAGGCTAACTCATCCTAGATGCCAGGCTAACTCAGGTTAGAAGCTGATCCCAGGCTCAGTTTAGAAGCTGATCCCAGGCTAACTCCCCTCTGCTTTGCTGTTTTAGATGCTGTCCTGACATCCTGAGCTAACTTTGCATTTTCCTTCCGTGTCAGCCAGTGCCATGTGTAACTCCACAGGCGCTGGGATGTTTTAGCTGCAAATGCCACCCATAACCCAGGAGCAGGCACCCACTCGTGTGCTTTACCAGGGAGGCACTCAAAGCTCAATGTCACTAAGGAATAAGGTGACATGAGGACATGAATGCAGGATCAGCCTGCATGTGGCTTCAGCAGCGTCTCTGCCAGGCTTCAGATGTGACCAGCTCTCCTGCTTTCCGTGCAAAGCAGACACCATCCATTAGCTGGGGAAATAGCTTTCTAAAAATAACCTATCCTGAAGTCCAGTGCTGCTCTTTAACTCCCTCAGACCCCAGAAGAAGGCCTCCCATTTCTTCCCACTTTGGACAGGCTTTACAGCATATTCAGGAGTCCTTTTCTGCTGACTCAGTCATTTCTGATGGCTCCCAGATGTTCACCTGGCACCAGCGGCAAGAGCCTGATGCGTTTAAAGGGAGGTTGTGCTCCTCCTGAACCCTTGAAATCAACAGCAGAGGCTTCCTCAGCTGACTGTCAGCTGATAATTTTCTGTGAATAATGTCAAACCCCAGCTCAAAGGCAACGTGATTTCAGCCTCCCTGGATGAGGAGCTCCCACTGCAGCCCCGAGGCATTGCCCCAACCCTGCAGGGCCCTGGGACTGGCTAGGCTGGAACACACATGTCCAAGTGTTTCTTTGCACCTGGGCATGAGGATATTGGGAGGCAGATGGATGGACATCTGAAATCCGTGAGAGCTTTCTGAAACGTGAGCATCTTTCAGCTGCTTTCAATTAATCTGGCCAGGGAACTGTCTGCTCCCCGTCCCTCTCTGATCCCTTTATCCTTTCATGGGATACTCAGCGCTCCTCACCCCAAGCCAAAGCAGAGGAAGGGACTTGCACATCTCGAGTGAAATAGAAGATAAAGCCAAAGTGACCTAATTTTAGAGAGGTGCTGGTATCCTTCTGCTGGCAAATGAGACCCAGGGAAGCACATCCCGAGGAATAATGCACCATCTGTTGCGAGGTTTTGGCCGGCTTGCCAAGCCAGACGCACTGGCTTCGCTGCGGAGCCGTGAGCGGGGCAGCTCCTCTGGCTCTCAGATGCTACAGCTGATTTTTTCAATCTGCCCTTTCTGAAAGTTCAGTGTTTGCCTTAGATGGGTGGTGGATTTGGGCTCCTGTTTAGCAAAGGGCACCCGGCCAAACGAGGGGTGCAACGGCCGCCTCTGAGCGCCGGCTGTTCCTGCAGGGAGAGCTGCCGGGGCTAAATGGCCACATTGTGAATGGCCGTGGCAGTGCAACTATTTTTAAACTCCCAGGGAAGTGCCTCAAAGTAGGAATTGTCCCCCGAATTTGGGTCAGCCAGTCTACAAAAGCAACTGCTTCTTTTGCCTCCCCTACCCTTCTGTAGCCAGGTTGAAAGTCGGGCTCCTGCCTGGGGAGAAGCGAATGCCACAAGCAGGGCTGAGAAGAGGATGAGGTTAAAGGAGTGTTTGTCCCCATGCCACCGAACGTCCTGTCTTCCAGGTGTGCCTGGAGCTGGGGACAAGGCATGTGTGTTCAGCTTGCTCTGCGGAGCGGGAAATGATGAGAAGCTGTTACCTAAACGGAGCAAATTACATCCTGCATTGTTGAACCCAGGCAAAGGCTTAATGTGCTGCCTGGAGAGAGGCTGAGGGCAGCTGGTTTTCATCTGCCTGAAGGTTCAGTCCGAGAAAGAAGCCTCAAACAGGGACTCTGTGTCTTTTGTGCAGTCAGCCAACAAGTTTTCGGGGGTTCTCAGAGTTTTTTTGGGGTCCCTGCCTGTGCAAAGCACCTCGTGCTTGCTGCTGTTCTCCGCAGATGCTGCTGTGCTGGGTTGGGGGAACAGGAGTTTGGGGCTTCGTGCTCGAGCATTGCTTTTCCAGCTGGGATTTAGACGGCTCTTTTCTGCTTTGGGTGGCTTCCAATCATCTGGTCCCAGAGTGTCCAAGTCCCGTGTCATTGGATGAAACTTCTCGAATAATTCCTGCTAATCTGGGGTTTGTTTCCTGCCTCTGTGTAGGAATGCTTTCAGCGTGGCTTTCAACAGTGCTGTCAAACACAGATCCTCACCTCGTGTTGGAGACAGGGATGGGGAAACTTCCTTCCAAAAATTAGCCCTAAGGAGGGAGATCCTGTGCTTGCACTGTCTGTACAGATGCTTGCCCCGATGGATTGATGCTGCTCCAGTGGCTCTTGGATCCCACTGAGGAGCGCTGTGTGCTGCACAGCCCTGCAGCAGCACATCTTGTCTCCTGTGAATAGCTCCTGATCCAAATAAAACCAGCCAAGGGAGGATCGCTAGATGGATCAATTGGAGCACGGAGGGGGGGGTGGAAGTGCTTGGGAATGACAGGTGGAGCAGGAGCACCATGGAGCGAGGGACAGGGATTAAACGAAGCTGTTCCACGACCAAACCGAGACCCTCTCTGTGTGCTGACGGCATCCGAGTGTCTGGGAACACCTAATCTGGCCGGGGGAGGGCGGCTGCTCCTGCTGCTCCATAACTCACAGCCCTGGCAGCGCTCCCGCCCGCCGGGGAGCGTCAGCGAGAGCCCCGGTGCGTCACTGCCAGCGGGGATCGGGGCTGCTCGGCCCTACGGGGACATTTCCCATAAACAGCCGCTCTCACAGAGCCCGGCAGCTGCTCTTGCTGCTGCCTGACCCCCTCATCCGGCTCGCTGGGGATTTCACTTCCCCTTTTCTTCATAAACGTTCACGGCTTTAGGAGCTGCTCTCTGCGGGGATCACTTCAAGTGTCCCCCTGCCTGTGAAGGGATGGAGCTGGGGTTACTCGGAGCTGCTGGGCATTGCAGGGTGGCAGCTCCACCAGGGATGCCAGGGGTGCAGAAAATATCCTCCTGCGTGCCTGGGAAGTGTTCCCTCCCAGCCTAGCATCAGTGGAACTCCCAGGTGTAATAAAGTGAGTCCCCATCACTCGTGGTGTTGTTCAGGTCTTCCTGTCATTGGGGTGAGCGATAATTGTAAGCACCAGTCTTTTCCAAGCACAAATCTGGGCTGTGGGACCACGTTGTTGGGGGACAAATGCACTGAGAGCGCTTCTGGCACTGCTCTGACTGCCTGTTTCTCCCCAAATTCCAGACTTGCACTGAGCCACAGGAGTCCCTGCAAGAAAACCCACCATCGTCTTCATCTCTGCTTCTGCTGGCTGTCGAGGAGGCGCCATGAATCCTGGCCTGCCTTGGATCATTCCTCTTGGATGTGTGCTGCTGCTGACAAAGACAGCTGAGAGCTTTATCTTGCCCAACTCGAGTCACCTGGAGAGCATCCTGAGTAAATACCAGCATGGGGAAGGTCACTCCAGATCCAAGAGAGCCATTTTATTCTCAGACAGACAGGAGATACTGATGCTCCACAATAAATTGAGAGGTCAGGTGTATCCAGTGGCCTCTAACATGGAGTACATGGTGAGTCTAGAGCCTGATAAATTGCTTTATTGCTTCTTTTTTTCCTAACTGTACTTCAGTTTTCCTTGTGGTGTGAGAGGTGTAGCGAGTTTCCTCTGAAATAAGTTTTTCTCAAGAGGTTTCCTGAAGCCTTTCATTCCAGAGTGAAGGATGCTTTAGATCAGTGGCCTGTTTTGGTTGGAAAGGGCTGCTGATGGGTCATCAAGTCCATCCTCTGCATAGTTCCAGAGCTGGTTCCATTATTCACAGAGGAGCGTCTGGCCCAGCCCTGGATGCGGCTCCAGTGATGGCAATTCCCCAGCCTGCCTCAGCAGGTTCTTCCATTACCTTCATGGCATAAAAGCAGCAAATTTTCCCCAGTGTTTAACCCCTGCTCTCCCTGTGAAAGCTTTCAGGCTATTGTGGGGACACCGCTGGCTGCTCAGGGAATCTTCTGGTGGTTTTTGGGTTGCCATCAGCAGCCACCCAATGCTGGAGGTGGCACCTGCCCTGGGTCACACACTGATCACCTGAGCTTAGCAATGTGAGCCAACCCTCCACAAGGCTACTGGGAATCTGCCCAGGACCACAGGGAGACAGGGCCTGAGGAATGTGGCTCCATCTGCAAAGCATTTCAATCACTGGAAATAGCTGGAAAGGCTTTGGGAGTTCCTGGGTGGACAGGCCAGTGCTGTTGGGTTTTGTAGTTCAGGAAACCAAAATAAAAGCTTGGTCAATGTATTCTCCCACTTCAGTGGGAGAACTTAAAAGTTCGAGTAAGAAATACGCCTTTGCCATCCACAATTCACATGAATAGTTTTTTCTCACCTGATGCCAGAGACCCCACTTTGAGCTATTTTTGCCATGCCATCAAAATATTAACAGGGCCACAAAATGATGTAGGCAAATAATTACTTTTTGTGTGCCTTTTCCCGGTGTGCAAATATAGTTCTGACCAAAACTAGTCTGACTTCAACTGTGTGCTCCTGCTGACGGATCAAATGATGGATGATTTGCTAAGACCATGTTTAAAAGGGTAAAAGAAAAGTACACTTAAATGTAATATAAAATTGTTTGCCAGCTGTGCTGAAGTGAGGGCTGCAAATGGAAAATCCTGCCTTTTGTGACTTCAGGGAGAATTTTTTTTTAGAAGGGAGGGCAGGGAGTGGTGAGGAAGGACAGCTGTCCCTCAGTCAGTCCACACCAGCTGGATTTTGGTCCCTCCTATGCCAGAAATCCCGTGCCTTTCTAAGAACCGGGGATTGTATCCCTTTCTCAGCGGCTCTCACGTTATCCTGCAGGGAAGTGCTGCCAGAAGAGGCAACTTGATTGATTTCCAGAGGGTAAACACAAAGCATGAGCAAGCCCAAGGTGTTTTGGTTGGCCGTGGGGCTGGCAGAGCAGCCGCTGCCGAGTGTCCACGGCCCGGCCGCTGTTTGCGCTCGCGGCACGGCTGCACTTCTGTGTTTGCCTTTGCTCAGGGAGCTTTTCTAGTGGTTTTCATGGGTGATTGAGGGCAAATGAAAGGGCCTTATGTGCTCTGAAGAAAGGAGCTGAGTATGAGATGGTGCTGCTTGGAAGGGCTATAATCAGCCTTTCATGTGCTGGTGTTTACACAGTATGACTTGGAAATGCCATGTATATGCTGAACAGGAATTTCTCTTTAATCCTTTGTCCTGCAGAGGACATTTCTCATTTGGACTCGTTTAAGAGGAT